>NC_136266.1:149811849-149821849 GCF_964187855.1 Myxine glutinosa
CCCTCGAGCAGCCCACGTACAGCTGGCCATGGGAAGTACCCGGCATTGCCGGGCGGGGGAAGGGGGGGAGGAGGAAGGGAGGTGAGGGAACGGGGGGAAGGGGAGGGGAACGGGGGGGGAGGGGAGGGGAACGGGGGGGGAGGGGAGGAGAGGGTGGGGTGGGGAGGGGGAGAAGAGGGGGAGGGAGAAGAGGGGGGGGAGGGGAGAAGAGGGGGGAGGAGGAGAGGGGAGGAGAGGGGAGAAGAGGGGGGAGGGAGGAGAGGGGAGAAGAGGGGGGGAGGAGGAGAGGGGAGAAGAGGGGGGAGGAGGGGAGGGGAGGGGGAGTGAAGTGGGAGGGGGGGGGGGACGGCTAGCTTGGCAAGCGATAGCAGGACAGGGTTTTTATTTTTACCTCAATGAGGGCTATATACAGTGGGGAGAACAAGTATTTGATACACTGCCGATTTTGCAGGTTTTCCCACTTACAAAGCACGTCAAGGTCTGTAATTTTTATCATAGGTACACTTCAACTGTGGAAGACGGAATCTAAAACAAAAATCCTGAAAATCACATTGTATGATTTTTAAGTAATTAATTTGCATTTTATTGCATGAAATAAGTATTTGATACATCAGAAAAACAGAACTTAATATTTGGTACAGAAACCTTTGTTTGCAATTACAGAGATCAGACGTTTCCTGTAGTTCTTAACCAGGTTTGCACACACTGCAGCAGGGATTTTGGCCCACTCCTCCATACAGATCTTCACCAGATCCTTCAGGTTTCGGGGCTGTCGCTGCGCAACACAGACTTTCAGCTCCCTCCAAAGATGTTCTATTGGGTTCAGGTCTGGAGACTGGCTAGGCCACTCCAGGACCTTGAGATGCTTCGTACGGAGCCACTCCTTAGTTGCCCTGGCTGTGTGTTTCGGGTCGTTGTCATGCTGGAAGACCCAGCCACGCCCCATCTTCAATGCTCTTATTGAGGGAAGGAGATTGTTGGCCAAGATCTCGCGATACATGGCCCCATCCATCCTCCCCTCAATACGGTGCAGTCGTCCTGTCCCCTTTGCAGAAAAGCATCCCCAAAGAATGATGTTTCCACCTCCATGCTTCACGGTTGGGATGGTGTTCTTGGGTTGTACTCATCCTTCTTCTTCCACCAAACACGGCGAGTGGAGTTTAAACCAAAAAGCTCTATTTTGGTCTCATCAGACCACATGACCTTCTCCCATTCCTCCTCTGGATCATCCAGATGGTCATTGGCAAACTTCAGACGGGCCTGGACATGCGCTGGCTTGAGCAGAGGGACCTTGCGTGCGCTGCAGGATTTTAATCCATGACGGCGTAGTGTGTTACTTATGGTTTTCTTTGATACTGTGGTCCCAGCTCTCTTCAGGTCATTGACCAGGTCCTGCCGTGTAGTTCTGGGCTGATCCCTCACCTTTCTCATGATCATTGAGGCTCCACGAGGTGAGATCTTGCATGGAGCCCCAGACCGAGGGAGATTGACTGTCATCTTGAACATCTTCCATTTTCTAATAATTGCGCCAACAGTTGTTGCCTTCTCACCAAGCTGCTTGCCTATTGTCCTGTAGCCCATCCCAGCCTTGTGCAAGTCTACAAATTTGTCCCTGATGTCCTTAGACAGCTCTCTGGTCTTGCCCATTGTGGAGAGGTTGGAGTCTGATTGATTGAGTGTGGACAGGTCTGGAGACGGCTTTGCGGTCGGTCTTTGCGGTCTTTGTGGTCGGAGACGGTCTGGAGACGTCTTTTATGCAGATAACGAGTTCAAACAGGTGCAGTTAATACAGGTAATGAGTGGAGAATGGGAGGGCTTCTTAAAGAAAAAACTAACAGGTCTGTGAGAGCCGGAATTCTTACTGGTTGGTAGGTGATCAAATACTTATTTCATGCAATAAAATGCAAATTAATTACTTAAAAATCATACAATGTGATTTTCAGGATTTTTGTTTTAGATTCCGTCTTCCACAGTTGAAGTGTACCTATGATAAAAATTACAGACCTTTACGTGCTTTGTAAGTGGGAAAACCTGCAAAATCGGCAGTGTATCAAATACTTGTTCTCCCCACTGTATATAGTCCGTGCTTGGAGCCTTCAAGTTCAACATAAAGTTTTTTTATGAAAAATAATGCAGATGTATAACAATCCACCAATGCAAGTTCAGAAATGAATGCAGATCCTTTACTTTGCGATACAAACGCAATTCCCGCCATTTCCACTCACGATCGAAGCCCTCCACAGTGACCACGCCTCTTCTTCCTCCTACAACTTCGTCTCACTGCTTTTACTCAAAATGCACGAAATTCTACCGCATGAAATTATGTAGAGGCCTCGTCGGGGGATATAAGGTAGATAAGGAAGGCGTTGTAACAGAAGATTCAAAATAAAAGTGGAAGAACATAAGGAAATGGGAGCTATTCTGGACCCACAGCCAAACCCGACAAACCATTGCAATACACCCCGAACGTCCTAAGCCGCCACAAACCACCATGGAATTGCAGGTGGCGCGGTTTTTTAAACCATTGATATTAAAATAAAACGTAGCATAAAACCACCGGGGATTTTATGCTGATTCCGAATCTGTGTCTAAAACTTTTTTCGATGTGTAGTTCTTGAGTTATAAGCGGACATCCAGACAGACACACATACACACACACACACACACACACACACACACACACACACACACACACACACACACACACACACACACACACACACACACACACAGACACTCCTTTATATATAGATATATATATATATATATATATATATATATATATGTATATATACTGTATATATATACTGTATATATATATATATATATATATATAATATATATATATATATATATATATATATATATATATATACAGTCATGTGAAAAAGTAAGTACACCCCATGTAAATAAAGTTTTGACTTTTTCAACATATTTCAACATACAGCTATTTGATCTTCATTTCAACAATATTGATAGATAAAGGTGATATAATATAACAAATATCATGAAACATTTACATTTTGTAGTCCACTGTATAATTTAAATAAACATAAATGCAAATTTCGGATGTGGAAAAAGTAAGTACACCCCGACATTTATCACTACTTCAAATACCTAAAATTAGAATCAGGTGCACCAGCTCAGGTGCAAATGATTAGAACATCATTAGAGAGGATCTTGGAGGAACCTGTCTTATTTAAACCTCAGACATTTAGTTTGATTTGCTCTTTGTTGTTGAAGTGTGCGGCGTCACCATGCCCAGATCAAAAGAGCTCTCTGAGGCCTTCAGAAAGAAGGTTATAGATGCCTACGAGTCTGGGAAGGGATTTAAAAAGATCTCCAAACAATTTGAAATCAATCATTCGACTGTCCGGAAGATCATCTACAAGTGGAGGAGATTCCAAACAACTGCCAACTTGTTCAGGACAGGCCGCCCCAGCAAGTTCAGCCCGAGAGCAGACCGCAAGATGCTGAAAGAAGTCTCTAAGAACCCCAGCATGTCATCACGGGACCTACCGGTAGCTCCTGCCACTGTTGATGTCAAAGTGCACGAGTCTACCATTAGAAAGAGGCTGCACAAATTTGATCTACATGGGAGGTGTGCCAGGAGGAAACCTCCCCCCACCGACCAATGTTTTTTCCCATTGATACAGCAAATTGTCCATTTCATCAAGATTAAAATTGACAATCTTGATCAAAGCTCGGTCAATAGGTAGAAAAGTGACGATTTTTCAGATGAAAATTGATGATTTTGGAAGTTTGACCTTGAGTTGACCTCTCACATTTTGACCTCAAAATGGTTGGTTTTCCTATTTAGTGACTCGATGTGCAAATGCTGTTCAATTTCCAAGTCAATCAGATGAAAATTGACAGGTTTTTCATATAAAAATTGATGATTTTGGAAGTTGGTTGAATTCGGTTTTTTTCAGATAAAAATTGATGATTTTGGAAGAAGGTGGTTGACTTCAGTGACCAGATATGCAAATGCGCTTCAAATTTCATGTCAATCGGATGAAAATTGAGGATTTTAGAAATTCGGCCGATGTTGACCTCAAAAATACTTGGTGGTTGAATTCATTGACCAGATATGCAAGTCCTCTTCAAATTTCAAGTCAATTGGATGAAAATTGAGGATTTTAGAAATTTGGCCTATGTTGACCTCAAAAATACTTGGTGGTTGAATTCAGTGACCAGATATGCAAGTCCTCTTCAAATTTCAAGTCAATCGGATGAAAATTGAGGATTTTAGAAATTTGCCAAAGTTGGTAACGTTGGTAACCTTTTGACCCCAAAAACGATAGGCTTCTTGCTTATGATTAACTCTACCATTCGGTGAAGTTTCATGAAGATTGGTTTAAAATTGTGACCTGTAGGCCGGTGACAAACAAACAAACAAACAAGAAGACGTCATGCGGAGCACGATACTTGCAACTTCCGCCCCCCCCCCCCCCCCCAAAGGTTTTCCATTGATACAGCAAATTGTCCATTTCATCAAGATTAAAATTGACGATCTTGATCAAAGCTCAGGTCAACAGGATGAAAAGTGACAATAATTTTTCAGATGAAAAATGATTTAGGAGTTTGACCTTGAATTGACCTTTGACCTTTTCACCTCAAAAATAGTTGGTTTCCCAATTCAGTGAGCCACTATACAAATGCTGTTCAATTTTCAAGTCAATTGGACGAAAATTGATGGGTTTTCAGATGAAAATTCATGATTTTGGAAGTTTGACCTTGAGTTTCCCTTTGACCTTTTGACCTCAAAAATAGTATGTTTCGCAATTTAATGACTCGATATGCAAATGCTGTTCAATTTTCAAGTCAATCGGTTGAAAATTGATGGCTTTTCAGATGAAAATTGATGATTTTGAAGATTTGACCTTTAGTTGACCTTTGGCATTTTGTCCTCAAAAATAGTTCATTTCCCAATTTAGTGACTCAATATACAAATGCTATTCAATTTTCAAGTCAATCGGATTTAAAATGGCGATTTTAGAAATCTGACCTCCAGATGACCTCTGACCTTTGACCTCAAAATCAATAGGCTTCTCAATTGGGACGACCTATACAACTTGGTGAAGTTTCGTGACGATCGGTTTGGAATTGTGACCTGTAGGCTGGTGACAAAAAAACAGACAGACAGACAGACAGAACCACAAATGCAACCGACCAATATACTTGAAAAATCTTCGATTTTGCAACTAACAAACAAGAAAAAAAGAGCAATCAGAGTTTGCAAACCCTCGCCAGGATGTATTTTCAGTAGTTTTTAAGGCTTTTGTGTTAAAACAAATATGGCGGCCGAACCACGTGACCGATGACGTCATCATTATTATTTTTTCTCCACCAATTTATGCCTAGAAATTTCATCTTGATCGAATGAAGTTTTGTACTTGTCGAAGTATGACGTCATAATGGAGGCACCTATGACTTCATCATTAACATATTTTATTCCCCATGGAGAGTTCTTTACAATGAGCCATGTCTCAATTTTTTTCTATTCAGCGCTTTCGGAGATATAGAGGTGCAAAGTTTTTCGTTTTTTCCAAGATGGCGGCCGAACCACGTGACATATGACGTCATAATTATCATTAAAAAATTGTACACGTGAAGTTGCACCTCTGGTGAAAATTTCCTGTCAATCCGACCAACGGTTGCAGAGAAAAACATATTTATTCACTCATTCACTCACATGAAAAATCACACAGAGTGACACTTGGCAAAACAGAACAAAGTAGCATGGCACTCAGTAGAGCATCCTTTTTGACCTCAAAAATAATTAGTGGTTGAATTCAGTGACCTCATATGCAAATCGTCTTCCAAAGTTGAAGTTAATCGGATGAAAATTGACAATTTTTGAAATTTGGCCTATGTTGACCTCAAAAATAGTTGGTGGTTGGTTTCAGTAAGCTGATATAAAAATCCTTTTCAAATTTCAAGCTAATCGGATGAAATTGAGGGTTTTAGAGATTTGAAAAAAGTGGTTGACATTTAGCCTATGTTGACATGACTTATGTTGATCTCAAAAATAGTTGGTGGTTGAATTCAGTTAACCGATATGTAAATCCCATTCAAATTTCAAGTGAATCGGATGAAAATTAAGGATTTTAGAAATCTGAAATTGTTGTTGACCTTTGGCCTATGCTGATCTCAAAACTAGTTGGTGGTTGAATTCAGTTAGCCGATATGTAAATCCTTTCCAAATTTCAAGTCAATCGGATGAAAATTGAGGATTTTAGAAATTTGAACAAAGTGGTTGACCTTTGGTCGTTGTTAACCGTTTGTCCTATGCTGATCTCAAAAATAGTTGGTGGTTGAATTCAGTTAGCCGATATGAAAATCCTATTTAGATATCAAGTCAATCGGATGAAAATTGAGGATTCTAGAAATTTGAAAAAAGTGGTGGACCTTTGGCCTATGTTGACCTTTTAGCCAATGTTGGTCTCAAAAATAGTTTCTGGTTGAATTCAGTTTGCTGATGTGAAAATCTCATTCAAATTCCAAGTCAATCAGATGAAAATTGAGGATTTTTGAAATCTGAAATTGCTGTTGACCTTTGACCTATGTTGACCTTTTAGCCTATGTATGCTGATCTCAAAAATAGTTGGTGGTAGAATTGAATTAGCCGATATGTAAACCCTTGTCAAATTTCAAGTCAATCGGATGAAAATTGAGGATTTTACAAATTTGAAAAAGGTGGTTGACCTTTGGCCTCTGTTGACCTTTTGGCCTATGCTGATCTGAAAAATAGTTGGTGGTTGAATTCAGTTCGCCGATATGTAAATCCTATTCAAATGTCAAGTCAATTGGATGAAAATTGAGGATTTTAGAAATTTGCAATGGTTGTTGACCTTGGCCTATGTTGACCTGACCTTTTGGCCAAAGCTGATCTCAAAAATAGTTGGTGGTTGAATTCAGTCCGCTGATATGTAAATCCTATTCAAATTTCAAGTCAATCGGATGAAAATTGAGGAATTTAGAAAAAAATCTGAAAAAAGTGGTTGACCTTTTGGCCTATGTTTACCTTTTGGACCATGTTGATCTCCAAAATAGTTGGCAGTTGGTTTCAGTAAGCTGATATGTAAATCCTATTCAAATTTCAAGTCAATCGGATGAAAATTGAGGATTTTAGAAATTCAAAAAAAGCAGTTGACCTTTGGCCTATGTTGACCTTTTGGCCTTTGCTGGTCTCAAAAATAGTTTGTGGTTGAATTCAGTTAGCCGATATGTAAATCCTTTTCAAATTTCAAGTCAATCGGATTAAAATTGAGAATTTTAGAAATCTGAAAAAAGTGGTTGACCTTTGGCCTATTTTGACCTTTACAAACCGGAGTGATCAACATATTTGTTCAAAAAAAAATTTTTTTCTAAGTTACAGACGGGAAAACGGATTCAAATGCAATACCCTCTCCTCAGTTGAGGGTAAAAATAATATATTGGTTGGATAAATGTGCACCCCCTTTATCTTACTGTAATTCACCAAATGCCCGTCTGTCCGTCTGTCTGTCTGTCCCTTCGAAGGTATCGCAAAAACGGCTGAACCGATCGCAACGATATTTTGGGTGGGTAATCCTAGGACCCCCTGGAGTAAAATAGGCTATATTATTTTTCCACGCTTTCCAATTTTCCAATTTTCCAGTTTTTCCAAACACGATGGAATAATATTTACCGATATGAACAGTAATGTGGCTTTTGTTGAAATTCTACGTACCATGAGAGAGCAGATCGACTCCTGACGAACTCTTCCTATATAAACGTGCGGCTCCGAAGTAACATGGCATCGTGTGCCAAGCGACTGAGAAACAGGTGTTGCGGCCGCTTCCGTGTTACAGATTCGGCGCGCACTCTTTACACATAAACGTGTGACTGAGAAAGACGTGTAGCGGCCGCTTCCGTTTTGCAGAATTTAATCTTTTTTCAAAATGGGCGCCATATACTGTTTAGATTTTGATGATTTGCGTGTGATATGATTCAACGGATGTTTATATGAATCGTTTAAAATAAAAAAGCCTTCAATTTCTGATATTTTGCCTTTTCATTTGGGCTTCCAAATGGAAGCCCCGCCGGTAGGGCGGGTACCAATTGCTGGTAATATCAATTGTAAATTAGATCAGGTGTAACCAATCACCATATAAATCAACAAACCAAGTTAATTGGGTTCCACCTGTGTTATATTGCAGTGATTCTGCTTATTTCAGAATAAAATCATCTGTTACTGTAGGTTTCCTCTGCTGGGTAGTGCATTTCAAAGCAAAGACTCAACCACGAGCACCTTTGAGCTTCCAAAAGACCTCTGGGATAAAGTTGTGGAAAGGCACAGATTAGGGGATGGGTATAAAATATTTCAAAGGCCTTGAATATTCCTTGGAGCACAGTCAAGACATCATTAATAAGTGGAAGGCATATGGTACCACCAAGACCCTGCCTAGATCAAGTCATCCCTCCAAACTGGATAACCAAGCAAGGAGGAGACTGATCAGAGAGGCCACCAAGAGGCCAATGGCAACTTTGAAAGAGCTACAGGTCTTTATGGCAAAGATTGGTCACTGTGTGCACGTGCCAACAATATCCCAAGCACTCCACAAGTGTGTCCTATACGGTAGGGTGGCAAGAAGGAAGCCTTTGCTCAAAAAAATCCCACCTTGAATCCTGCTTGAGGTATGCAAAAAAATACTCTGGAAATTCTGAACAATGTGGCAAAAAGTTTTGTGATCTGACGAAACCAAGATGGAACTTTTTGGCCTAAATATAAAACGTTACGTTTGGCGCAAACCCAACACATTACATCATCCAAAGAACACCATCCCGACTGTGAAGCATGGTGGTGGCAGCATCATGTTATGGGGCTGCTTCTCGTCAGCAGGGACCGGGGCACTTGTCAGGATAGAAGGGAAAATGGTTGGAGCAAAATATAGAAAAAACCAAAAGAACCTGCTGCCCTCTGCAAGAAAGCTGAAATTGGGACGGAGCTTCAACTTTCTACATGACAATGATCCGAAGCGCAAAGCCAAAGCTACACTGGAGTGACCAAGGAACAAAAAGATAAATGTCCTTGAGTGTCCCAGTCAGAACCCCGACCTAATTCCATTTGAAAATCTGTGGCACTTGAAGATTTCTGCCCATCAATGCTCGCCCTGCGACTTCACTGAGCTTGAACAGTTTTGTCCAGAACAATGGGATATTATTGCCCAAACAAGGTGTGCAAAGTTGGTAGAGACATAGCCCAACAGACTCACAGATGTAATTGCTGTCAAAGGTGCTTCCACCCAGTATTAACTCGGGTGGGGGGGGGGGGCGGGGGGTAGGGCAGGGGGTGGACACTTATCCAACCAAGATAAAGGGAACAAAAGGTGAAATTTTTCAAGGGGGGTGTAGACTTTCTTTGGGCACTGTGTGTGTGTGTGTGTGTATATATATATAATGTGTTGTGAAAAACGTTGGATTGTGTTTAAGAAAAGAGATGATGGAGCATGGAACGCAAACTTGTTTTGAGACTGTCCCTGGTGTGGCATGACATACAATGATGAGGAGGAGGAGGTTGCGTACATTAATGGATGTGCAAATTGAACGAGGTGCTCGTGGTTGTGGAGCACTCCATCAGTCGCGACTTATTCGCCACCTTTTTGAGCTCGAGGATAAAGAGCGGGGTTTTTTTCCTCCTTTTCTTCAGGGAAAACAAACGGGATCGTGAAATTGACCTGCCGACTTAATCTCGGACAAGAGAACAGTCCCTGCTTTGTGTGCGTCCGGAAGATGGGGGGTGGGGGGGCGCTGTTCAAAGCGGCCGCCAGAGCCCCCCGTACTGAGCGCGAGCTGGCCCCGCTTTCCCGCCATATTATTGCACTTCGTCGGCCATTCCGCTCATGGTCGAGACTGTGACTTTTTCACGAGGTAAAAATAATAATAAAAAGTGTAAGTTTGTGTCTGACTTTCCAGCGCACGAGACCCCAGTGTGTGGACACGGAACGTTCCACGGCCAGGTAACCCTCTGTTTTCG
>NC_136266.1:149826849-149906849 GCF_964187855.1 Myxine glutinosa
TTGCCCTGATGTTCTTTTTGGACAGCAAAGGTTTCCTCCTGGCACACCTCCCAAAAAGATCAAATTTGTGCAGCCTCTTTCTAATGGTAGACTCGTGCACTTTGACATCAACAGTGGCAAGAGCTACCTGTAGGTTCCGTGATGACATTCTGGGGTTCTTAGAGACTTCTTTCAGCATCTTGCGGTCTGCTCTCGGGCTGAACTTGCTGGGGCGGCCTGGCCTGAACAAGTTGGCAGTTGTTTGGAATCTTCTCCACTTGTAGATGATCTTCCGGACAGTCGAATGATTGATTTCAAATTGTTTGGAGATCTTTTTTAATCCCTTCCCAGACTCGTAGGCATCTATAACCTTCCTTCTGAAGGCCTCAGAGAGCTCTTTTGATCGAGGCATGGTGACGCCGCACACTTCAACAACAAAGAGCAAACCAAACTAAATGTCTGAGGTTTAAATAAGTCAGGTTCCTCCAAGATTCTCTCTAACAATGTTCTAATCATTTGCACCTGAGCTGGTGCACCTGATTCTAATTTTAGGTATTTGAAGTAGTGATAAATGTAGGGGTGCACTTACTTTTTCCACATGTGAAATTTACATTTATGTTTATTTAAATTATACAATGGACTACAAAATGTAAATGTTTCATGATATTTGTTATATTATATCACCTTTATCTATCAATATTGTTGAAATGAAGATCAAATAGCTGTATGTTGAAATATGTTGAAAAAGTCAAAACTTTATATGGGGTGTACTTACTTTTTCACGTGACTGTATGTCTGATCCATAGGCTTGAGAGGGCACCAGAGCAAGACCAGAATAGAGCCAGTAAAAAAATAACTGCAACCTCATTGCGCTTTTGGAAGTGGCAGGACTTATTCAGTGTTGTCATATTCCGTGACAATCCGGATGGAGACTTTGTACATCGTTGTAAGCTGAGAACAGTCGAGGAAGGATTTGGTTCGAAGGTGAATGCTGAGGCAGTGGACCTCTTTTGAGGAGATGTCATTTTTGAGGAGGAGATTGGTGTGCAGAGATATGCTTTGTTAAATATGTATTTATATATGTATATGTATTTATATATGTATATGTATTTATATATATATATATATATATATATACACTCCCAGGCAAAAGTATTAGAACACCTAAATTTTTCCAGTTTTTATTGAAATTTACGCAGTTTAATGTCCAGTGAATAACCTGAAATGGTACAAAGGTAAGCAGTAAACTGCTCGAGGTTAAAAAAAAGTTGAGGTTAGCAAAAACGGGAAAATAATGTAAATTGCACAGATATATTGTAAAAAAGGCCTTCTTCAGGGAACAAGTAATGGGTTAACAACTTACAGCTGTTCTGCAGCAATGTTAGTAAATTAAGACTTGAAAGTAAATGCAAAGAATTCCTACAGGTGCCCCAACCTCTGCTGATTACTTGATTACAAACCCCCGGTCTGTATAAAAGCAGTATTGAAACAGAATGTTATTACACCCTCCAAAGCATTATTTGGACAATATTGTACTGCAGGAGTGTAGTATATTGGAAACTGGGGCAAACTCTGACAGGAAGAGGTCTGGCAGACTAAAAGCCACAACAGAATCAGAAGACAAGTTTCTGAGAGTCAACAGCTTGCGTGATAGGCGGCTCACAGGCCAACAGCTACAAGCACAACTTAACACTGGTCGAAGTAAGCAAGTCTCAGTTTCAACTGTGAACAGAAGACTTCGAGCTGCAGGTTTGACAGGTCGAGTGGCAGTAAGAAAGCCATTGCTAAGATGGCAAAATAAGAAAAAGAGGCTTGCCTGGGCCATGAAGCACCGCCAGTGGACGACTGAAGACTGGAAGAAGGTCTTATGGACCGATGAATCAAAATTTGAAATATTTGGTTCATCACGCAGGGTTTTTGTACGCCGTCGAGTCGGCGAAAGGATGGTTCCTCAGTGTGTGATACCAACTGTCAAACATGGAGGAGGAAGTGTGATGGTCTGGGGCTCTTTTGCTGGATCCAGAGTCGGCGACTTGCACAGAGTGACTGACACCCTGAACCAAAAGGACTACCACAGCATTTTGCAGCGCAATGCAACACCCTCTGGTATACGCCTAGTTGGTCAGGGGTTCATCCTACAGCAAGATAATGACCCTAAACACACCTCCAGGCTATGTCAAAACTACCTTCGAGGAAAAGAACAAGATGGTGGGTTTCAAATCATGGAATGGCCAGCACAGTCTCCAGACTTAAACCCCATCGAGCTGGTTTGGGATGAACTGGACAGAAGGGTGAAAGCAAAGCAACCTACAAGTGCAACACATTTGTGGGAACTTCTGCAACAGTGTTGGGAAAAACTTCCCGAACAATATTTGATTTCCATTGCAGAAAGAATGCCACGAGTGTGTTCGGCGGTTATATCTGCAAAAGGTGGCTACCTTGCTGAGTCAAAAATTTAAATTAAATTTTGTTGAACAAAATGATTCTTTGATTTCTTTTTTATCTCTAATTGTTTATTTGTTCTATGCTTAATTTCAGTGTGCATTGAGACATTAAACTGCGTAAATTTCAATAAAAACTGGAAAAATTGAGATTCTAAAACTTTTGACCGGTAGTGTATATACAGACTTGGCATTTAATATGGAATATTTTTTTTGTGGGGGTGAACTTACTTTTCAAGATGTCTTAGAACCAAAAGTTCATTGGAATTATGTTAAAATTATTCGAGATTTTGTGAATGTGACCTTTAAAAGAAACAAAAACCACATTTGACATTTCGAAACAAGTAAATTGATCCTTGAAAGTGATGTAAATTGATATCGAACTCAATTCATGGACAGTACTGTGTTAAACTTCTGTACGTTTTCCAGAAGTATCTCTTTATTTTGCACATTAGCCAAAAATTTTTTAAACAAAAACAAAAGTTAAATTACGACTGGGATTACGGACAGTAAAATTACAGTTCAGTACTTCGTGTAACCCCCACGAGCATTCAGGAGAGCACGTACACGTTGAGGCATGCTGTTCACGAGATTTGCCAAGGTTTGGACAGGAATCGCTTGCCATGCAGTGACAATAGCCTGCTGCAATTCACGCACAGAGGTCGGCTGCTGGTCCAAGTGGTCGATTTGACGCGTTAATTGTGCCCACAAGTTCTCTATCGGATTCATATCCGGGGACATGGCAGGCCACTCCATATGCTCTACACCACGGTCAGCAAGAAAGTGTTGGATCATGCGAGCACGATGAGGCCGTGCATTGTCATCTTGGAAGACAAAGTTTCCTCGAAAGGCTGCACGAGCAAATGGAAGCAATGTTTCTTCCAGAATGGCCCTGTGCTTGAACTGGTTCAGGTTTCCATTCAGAATAACCAGGTCAGTTTTGCCCCCTGCATGAAAAGCAGCCCAAACGGTCACCCCACCACCTCCAGCTTGGACTCTGGGCACTATACAATCTTTGTTGTCGGCTTCATGCACTTGTCTGCACACTCGGACGTGACCATGCTGACGATAGACCAGAAATCTAGACTCGTCACTGAAGATCACGTGATTCCAGTGTCCTGGCTGCCATTGATGGTGCTCTCTGGCCCACTGCAATCGGCGCTGGCGGTGTTGTCTGGTCAGGCGTGGCTTTCTCAGGGGACGCCTGGCACGATAGCCTGCTTGAACCAGTCGTTGGTTGACTAGCCTTCTGGATACAGGCACATTTGTCAGTTGCTGCCACTCAGCCCTAAACCGATTAGCTGACTTGGTACGGCCATTGCGGACTAACCGGTGCAGCTGGCGATCATCCCTCCTTGTGGTTCTGCGGGGATGTCCTGGCCTCGGTATTGGAGTAGGGACACCCCTCTGAGCATTTCGTTTCAGGATCTTTGACACCTGACCTTGAGTGATGCCATACTGCCGAGCAATAGCACGCTGTTTCATGCCGTAATTTCGTAAAGCCACCACTCCATGACAAACAGCATTGTCGAGTTGGCGGACCATCTCCAGAGGAAGCGGCAATAACTTTTGGAGACGTGCAGCAGTTGTTTTCCACTAATACAGAACGCAACAACCGTTGTATACCCGACTGTGAAGACAATCATCAAATGCACCTGTCCGTACATTTTGCCACGCCACCTGTGATATAATCCTGTTGTTGACTTCTTGCTGCGACAGACAATCAGTGACATGGTTCTTTTAACAAATAAATCACCAAAGTGTAAAATAAACGCACTAGATTGATATACTGAGCTAAGAAAGTAAATCCAAGTCAAGAAAAAAAATATATTCCATATTAAATGCCAAGTCTGTATATGTATTTATATATGTATATGTATTTATATATGTATATCTATATGTATATGTATATGTATATGTATTTATATATGTATATGTATTTATATATGTATATGTATTTATATATGTATATGTATTTATATATGTATATCTATATGTATATGTGTATGTATATGTATTTATATATGTATATGTATTTATATATGTATATGTATTTATATATGTATATCTATATGTATATGTGTATTTACATGTATTTATATATGTATATGTATTTATATATGTATATGTATTTATATATGTATAACTATATGTATATGTATGTGTATATGTATTTCTATATGTATATGTATTTCTATATGTATATGTATTTATATATGTATATCTATATGTATATGTGTATGTATATGTATTTATATATGTATATGTATTTATATATGTATATGTATTTATATATGTATATCTATATGTATATGTGTATGGATATGTATTTATATATGTATATGTATTTATATATGTATTTATATATGTATATCTATATGTATATGTGTATGTATATGTATTTATATATGTATATCTACATGTATATGTGTATGTATATGTATTTATATATGTATATGTATTTATATATGTATATGTATTTATATATGTATATCTATATGTATATGTGTATTTACATGTATTTATATATGTATATGTATTTATATATGTGTATGAATATGTATTTATATATGTATATGTATTTATATATGTATATCTATATGTATATGTATATGTATATGTATTTATATATGTATATGTATTTATATATGTATATGTATTTATATATGTATATCTATATGTATATGTGTATGTATATGTATTTATATATGTATATGTATTTATATATGTATATCTATATGTATATGTGTATTTACATGTATTTATATATGTATATGTATTTATATATGTATATGTATTTATATATGTATAACTATATGTATATGTATGTGTATATGTATTTCTATATGTATATGTATTTCTATATGTATATGTATTTATATATGTATATCTATATGTATATGTGTATGTATATGTATTTATATATGTATATGTATTTATATATGTATATGTATTTATATATGTATATCTATATGTATATGTGTATGGATATGTATTTATATATGTATATGTATTTATATATGTATTTATATATGTATATCTATATGTATATGTGTATGTATATGTATTTATATATGTATATCTACATGTATATGTGTATGTATATGTATTTATATATGTATATGTATTTATATATGTATATGTATTTATATATGTATATCTATATGTATATGTGTATTTACATGTATTTATATATGTATATGTATTTATATATGTGTATGAATATGTATTTATATATGTATATGTATTTATATATGTATATCTATATGTATATGTATATGTATATGTATTTATATATGTATATGTATTTATATATGTATAGGTATTTATATATGTATATCTATATGTATATGTGTATGTATATGTATTTTTATATGTATATGTATTTATATATGTATATTTATATGTATATATGGATGTATATGTATTTATATATGTATATGTATTTATATATGTATATGTATTTATATATGTAAATGTATTTCTATATGTATATCTATATGTATGTGTATGTATATGTATTTGTATATGTATATCTATATGTATATGTATATGTATATGAATATGTATTTATATATGTATATGTATTTATATATGTATATGTATTTATATATGTATATCTATATGTATATGTGTATGTATATGTATTTATATATGTATATGTATTTATATATGTATATTTATATGTATATATGGATGTATATGTATTTATATATGTATATGTATTTATATATGTATATGTATTTATATATGTATATGTATTTCTATCTGTATATCTATATGTATGTGTATGTATATGTATTTGTATATGTATATGTATTTATATATGTATATGTATTTATATATGTATATCTATATGTATATGTGTATGGATATGTATTTATATATGTATATGTATTTATATATGTATTTATATATGTATATCTATATGTATATGTGTATGTATATGTATTTATATATGTATATCTACATGTATATGTGTATGTATATGTATTTATATATGTATATGTATTTATATATGTATATGTATTTATATATGTATATCTATATGTATATGTGTATTTACATGTATTTATATATGTATATGTATTTATATATGTGTATGTATATGTATTTATATATGTATATGTATTTATATATGTATATCTATATGTATATGTATATGTACATGAATATGTATTTATATATGTATATGTATTTATATATGTATATGTATTTATATATGTATATCTATATGTATATGTGTATGTATATGTATTTATATATGTATTTGTATTTATATATGTATATTTATATGTATATATGGATGTATATGTATTTATATATGTATATGTATTTATATATGTATATGTATTTATATATGTATATGTATTTCTATATGTATATCTATATGTATGTGTATGTATATGTATTTGTATATGTATATGTATTTATATATGTATATGTATTTATATATGTATATCTATATGTATATGTGTATGTATATGTATTTATATATGTATATGTATTTATATATGCATATGTATATGTATATGTGTATGTATATGTGTATGTATATGTATTTATATATGTATATGTATTTATATATGTGTATGAATTTATATATGTATATGTATTTATATATGTATATCTATATGTATATGTATATGTATATGTATATGTATTTATATATGTATATGTATTTATATATGTATATGTATTTATATATGTATATGTATTTATATATGTATATCTATATGTATATGTGTATGTATATGTATTTATATATGTATATGTATTTATATATGTATCTGTATTTATAATTGTATATCGATATGTATATGTGTATGTATATGTATTTATTTATGTATATGTATTTATATATGTATATCGATATGTATATGTGTATTTACATATATTTATATATGTATATGTATTTATATATGTATATGTATTTATATGTGTATGTATATGTATTTATACATGTATATGTATTTATATATGTATAACTATATGTATATGTGTATGTATTTATATATGTATATGTATTTATATATGTATATGTATTTATATATGTATATATATATGTATATGTGTTTGTATATGTATTTATATATGTATATGTATTTATATATGTATATGTATTTTGATATGTATATCTATATGTATATGTGTATGGATATGTATTTATATATGTATATGTATTTATATATGTATATGTATTTAGATATGTATATCTACATGTATATATGTATGTATATGTATTTATATATGTATTTATATATGTATATGTATTTAGATATGTATATGTATTTACATATGTATATCTATATGTATGTGTATGTACATGTATTTGTATATGTATATGTATTTATATATGTATATCTATATGTATATGTGTATGTAGATGTATTTATATATGTATATGTATTTATATATGTATACGTATTTATATATGTTTATCTATATGTATATGTGTATGTATATGTATTTATATATGTATATGTATTTATATATGTATATGTATTTATATATGTATATGTATTTCTATATGTATATCTATATGTATGTGTATGTATATGTATTTGTATATGTATATGTATTTATATATGTATATGTATTTATATATGTATATCTATATGTATATGTGTATGTATATGTATTTATATATGTATATGTATTTATATATACACATGTATATGTATATGTGTATGTATATGTGTATGTATATGTATTTATATATGTATATGTATTTATATATGTATATGCATTTATATATGTATATGTATTTATATATGTATATCTATATGTATATGTATTTATATATGTATATGTATTTATATATGTATATGTATTTATATATGTATATGTATTTATATATGTATATCTATATGTATATGTGTATGTATATGTATTTATATCTGTATATGTATTTATATATGTATCTGTATTTATATATGTATATCTATATGTATATGTGTATGTATATGTATTTATTTATGTATATGTATTTATATATGTATATCTATATGTATATGTGTATTTACATGTTTTTATATATGTATATGTATTTATATATGTATATGTATTTATATGTGTATGTATATGTATTTATACATGTATATGTATTTATATATGTATAACTATATGTATATGTGTATGTATTTATATATGTATATGTATTTATATATGTATATGTATTTATATATGTATATGTATTTATATATGTATATCTATATGTATATGTGTATGTATATGTATTTATATATGTATATGTATTTAGATATGTATATGTATTTTGATATGTGTATGTATTTATATATGTATATCTATATGTATATGTGTATGGATATGTATTTATATATGTATATGTATTTATATATGTATATGTATTTAGATATGTATATCTACATGTATATATGTATGTATATGTATTTACACATGTATTTATATATGTATATGTATTTAGATATGTATATGTATTTACATATGTATATCTTTATGTATGTGTATGTATATGTATTTGTACATGTATATGTATTTATATATGTATATCTATATGTATATGTGTATGTATATGTATTTATATATGTATATATATATGTATATGTATATGTATATGTGTATGTATATGTGTATGTATATGTATTTATATATGTATATGTATTTATATATGTATACGTATTTATATATGTTTATCTATATGTATATGTGTATGTATATGTATTTATATATGTATATGTATTTATATATGTATATCTATATGTATATGTGTATGTATATGTATTTATATATGTATATGTATTTATATATGTATATGTATATGTATATGTATTTATATATGTATATGTATTTATATATGTATATGTATTTATATATGTATACATATTTATATATGTTTATCTATATGTATATGTGTATGTATATGTATTTATATATGTATATGTATTTATATATGTATATGTATTTATATATGTCTATGTATTTATATATGTATATGTATTTATATATGTGTATGTACATGTGTTTATATATGTATATGTATTTATATATATTTATGTATTTATATATGTATATGTATTTATATATGTATATCTATATGTATATGTGTATGTATATGTATTTATATATGTATATGTATTTATATATGTATATGAATATGTATATATATATATATATATATATATATATATATATATATATATTTCATATATGTACAGTCACGTGAAAAAGTAAGTACACCCCATGTAAAGTTTTGACTTTTTCAACATATTTCAACATACAGCTATTTGATCTTCATTTCAACAATATTCATAGATAAAGGTGATATAATATAACAAATATCATGAAACATTTACATTTTGTAGTCCATAGTATAATTTAAATAAACATAAATGCAAATTTCGCATGTGGAAAAAGTAAGTACACCCCGACATTTATCACTATTTCAAATACCTAAAATTAGAATCAGGTGCATCAGCTCAGGTGCAAATGATTAGAACATCGTTGGAGAGGATCTTGGAGGAACCTGTCTTATTTAAACCTCAGACATTTAGTTTGGTTTTCTCTTTGTTGTTGAAGTGTGCGGCGTCACCATACCTTGATCACAAAAGCTCTCTGAGGCCTTCAGAAAGAAGGTTATAGATGCCTACGAGTCTGGGAAGAGATTTAAAAAGATCTCCAAACAAATTGAAATCAATCATTCGACTGTCTGGAAGATCATCTACAAATGGAGAAGATTCCAAACAACTGCCAACTTGTTCAGGCCAGGCCACTAGAGCAAGTTCAGCCCGAGAGCAGACCACAATATACTGAAAGACGTCTCTAAGAACCCCAGCATGTCATCACAGGACCTACAGGTACCTCTTGCCACTGTTGATGTCAAAGTGCACGAGTCTCCCATTAGAAAGAGGCTGCACAAATTTGATCTCCATGGGAGGTGTGCCAGGAGGAAACCTTTGCTGTCCAGAAAAAACATCAGGCCAAGGCTAAAGTTTGCCAATGAACACCTCGGCAAAGACCAGCACTTCTGGAACAATGTGCTCTGGACAGATGTGTCAAAGGTAGAGCTATTTGGCCACAGTACCAGAAGACATGTTTGGTGAAAACCAAAGACAGCATTTGACCACAAGAACCTGATACCAACTGTAAAGCATGGTGGTGGAAATATTATGGTTTGGGGCAGCTTTGCTGCATCAAGGCCTGGGCAGCTCACCATCATATAATCCACTATGAATTCTTCATTGTACCAGAGGGTGCTTGAGGATAATGTGAGGCCATCTGTTGGAAAGTTGAAGCTCAACCGAAGGTGGACCTTGCAACATGACAATGACCATAAACATACCAGTAAATCCACCAAGGAATGGCTGAAAAGAAAGAAATGGAGGTTTCTGGAATGGCCAAGTCAAAGCCCGGATCTAAATCCCATCGAGATGTTGTGTGGGGATTTGAAACGAGCTGTGCATGCAAGAAACCCCTCAAACATCGCACAGCTGAAATAATTCTGCATGGAGGAGTGGGAAAACATTTCTCCCACTCGGTCAGAGACTGATAGACAGTTATAAGAAACGCCTACTTGAGGTTGTTTCTGCCAAAGGGGGCAATCCCACCTATTAGATTCAAGGGTGTCCTTACTTTTTCCACATGCGAAATTTGCATTCATGTTTATTTAAATTATACAATGGACTACAAAATGTAAATGTTTCATGATATTTGTTATATTATATCACCTTTATCTTTCAATATTGTTGAAATGAAGATCAAATAGCTGTATGTTGAAATATGTTGAAAAAGTCAAAACTTTACATGGGGTGTACTTACCTTTTCACGTGGCTGTATGTAATATACACATACATATATTACATGAAGAAATATTTGTGGTGACTGTGGTTATATCTCATTAAAAGAAAGGACGGACGCAGAAAATACCACCAGAATGGTTCCTAAATTTTGTCAATTTTATTCCAAACTGATGAGAGCAGACCAGGTATCAGGTACTATTTCTTGTGCTACCTGACGAACTTCCTCACTTCAAGGAAACTTACAAACCTACCCTATCTGTTTACATCATGCATTAACTCGTTTTATTTTCTGGTACACCACATCAGATTCCCATTTTATGAGCTCTTTCCAGTGTTAAAATACCTGTATCCCAGGTTCTCTGTGCTGTAAACTCCCTATGAAACCATATCCTTTGTTAAATCGGGGTATCAAAGGCTCATTTTGAATGTTTCTTTCCAGGAACAGCCTCACTTGATAACCATATGTCCGTCATTGTTGTCTGTAACCGATGACGAAGGGTATCACATGTCACAGAACCCGCCAGGCAGTATACAGGTTTGTATTTAATGAATACAGGATGAAAACCGTGACTAGCCGCTCTCAATGTAGGGCCTATGGCTGTCTGTAAAGTACAAAAAGTATATACATTTAGAAATAGGTCTTACAATTCAGTTATAAAAGTACAGGGTGGGCCATTTATCTGTTCCTGGTTTTGAACCCCTGTAATTTTGTTATTAAGAAACGAAATCGTACAAAATATTTATTTCCGAAATCGTACAAATCGGTTACATTTTTATTGAATTCAGAAGTGTACAAAATTAGTTATGAACGTCGACGTGATTTCAATCATGTTCAAGCAGTCGTGTGCATCCG
Organism: Myxine glutinosa; assembly: GCF_964187855.1. Lineage (NCBI taxonomy): Eukaryota > Metazoa > Chordata > Myxini > Myxiniformes > Myxinidae > Myxine > Myxine glutinosa. The sequence continues at coordinate 149,838,903 of NC_136266.1, forward strand.
GTCGTGATTCTCCAAGACCATTTTCTGTCGCATTCCAACCGTAATGTCTCCAAAAGCTGCTTGAATCCGCCCCTTCAGTTCTCGAATGTTCACTGGTTGAGTTGTGTAAACCTTTTCCTTTAGAAAGCCCCACAAGATGAAATTGCACTTGACCACTGGAGTCTCCAGGCCCGCGAATGACTCAACAAGACTTGGCCCCCTCATTAGCCGGACCTCACCCTGTGAAATTTCTTCTTGATCCCTTTTATAATTCTCGAGGGTTATAAAGGGTAATTCTAATGTGTTATAAAGGGTTATAAAGGGTAATCCTAAAGAGTAATTATAGAGGGTTCTAAAGGGTAATTCTAATGTGTTATAAAGGGGTTATAAAGGGTAATCCTAAAGAGTAATTCTGGAGGGTTATAAAGGGTAATTCTAATGTGTTATAAAGGGTTATAAAGGGTAATCCTAAAGAGTAATTCTGGAGGGTTATAAAGGGTAATTCTAATGTGTTATAAAGGGGTTATAAAGGGTAATCCTAAAGAGTAATTCTGGAGGGTTATAAAGGGTAATCCTAAAGAGTAATTATAGAGGGTTCTAAAGGGTAATTCTAATGTGTTATAAAGGGTTATAAAGGGTAATCCTAAAGAGTAATTATAGAGGGTTCTAAAGGGTAATTCTAATGTGTTATAAAGGGGTTATAAAGGGTAATCCTAAAGAGTAATTCTGGAGGGTTATAAAGGGTAATTCTAATGTGTTATAAAGGGTTATAAAGGATAATCCTAAAGAGTAATTCTGGAGGGTGATAAAGGGTAATTATATTGTGTTCCAAGGGGTTATAAAGCGTAATCCTAAAGAGTAATTCTAGAGGGTTATAAAGGGTAATTATAATGTGTTCTAAGGGGTTATAAAGAGTAATCCTAAAGAGTAATTCTAGAGGGTTATAAAGGGTAATTATAAGGTGTTCTAAGGGGTTATAAAGCGTAATCCTAAAGAGTAATTATAGAGGTTCTAAAGGGTAATTCTAATGTGTTCTAAGGGGTTATAAAGGGTAATCCTAAAGAGTAATTATAGAGGTTCTAAAGGGTAATTCTAATGTGTTCTAAGGGGTTATAAAGAGTAATCGTAAAGAGTAATTCTAGAGGGTTATAAAGGGTACTTCTAATGTGTTATAAGGGGTTATAAAGGGTAATCCTAAAGAGTAATTCTCGAGGGTTCTAAAGGGTAATTCCAATGTGTTCTAAGGGGTTATAAAAGGTAATCGTAAAGAGTAATTCTAGAGGGTCCTAAAGGGTAATTCTAAGGTGTTATATATGGTAATGCTAATGTGTTATAAAGGGTTATAAAGGGTAATCATAAAGAGTAATTCTAGAGGGTCCTAAAGGGTAATTCTAAGGTGTTATAAAGGGTAATCATAAGGACTAATTCTAGAGGGTCCTAAAGGGTAATTCTTATGGGTTTCATTCATTTTTAGCCGTTGCCTATTTCATGTTAATCTATCTATAATTCCAGTAATCTCTGTTTGTACGTTTGTTTGTCTGTGACCGCTGTTTCTCGACAACCACGGGTCCGATATACTTTTAACTTGCCAGGTATATTGCTGGGGACCCGAGGATGTGCCTTTTCAAGGTTTCATATTAATCGGACAATTACTTACCGAGCTATGTCCAAAAAACGATTCAACCAATCAGAGAGCAGCGAACGATCGCGTGTGCCGAACGTGGCGGACACACTCTGCCTCGGATGGCACATTTGAGAGCGTATTCATTTATTTCACGTTTGCAAACTATGTTGGCGTTAAACTATGTTTTAAAACTAATAAAAACGAATTTGCGATTCATTCGCTTTCCTGCGCGTTTGTGCACGCGATGGCGATTTCTTTACCAAACTCCGGAAGCCGTTCGCTTTGGACCAAACCATTTCATGTAAATAGAGGGGGGGGGGATATAATTTTAGATATAGATATAGTACGGGCAATGCCCTAGTAATGCCAAACTGAACCGTTTCCTTTGGACATGGGTGAAATTTTTTTGATATTTACTATTTTTTTTAAATATCTAGCCAATTCTTGTTTATCATGGTGATGGAGCTCGTAAGCAGGAAGGTAAACATGAAAGGTATTCTGGAGGGGATATTGCATGTGGACGATCTGGCTGTTGTGGTGATGAGTGGGCAGGAGATGCAGGAAGTACTGGGGGAGCGGAAGGAGGCATTTGAGAAACATGGGCTGAAAATGAGCATGGACAAAACGGAAGTGATGTGGGTTGGGCAGAAGAGAAAATAAATGAATATTGGGTGAGAGGGGAAGGAGATCAGACAAGGAAATAGGTTTGAGTATCCGGGGAGGGAACAGTGACCGGGGATGGTAAGTCCGAGGCAGAGGTGCAGAGGAAGATTCAGGTGGGTGCAAAAGTGTGGAGGAGGGTGCAGTGGGTAATGTCAGACAGAAAGATTTCAAAGAGATTGAAAGGAAAGGTTTTGATGTCATGTGTAACCCCAGCCTACCTTTAGGGTCTGGAGACGGTGACACTGACAGAGAGACAACAACAGACACTGCAGGTTTGCGAGAACAACTGGGTCAGGAGGATTGCGGGAGTGAAGAGGGTGGATAGAAGGAGAATGGATGAACTGAGAGACGAGATTGGTGACATGTCGGCTGAAATGGGCTAAACATTTGGTGCAGATGCGGGAAGAGAGAATGACAATGAGAGCGGATAGGTTGAGGGAGCAAGGTAGGAAGAAAACAGGCAGACCGTGGTTGAGGTGGGAGGGTTGTGTGAAGAAAGATATAAGTAAGGTGGGGATGGTTGGAGGGTGGAGAGAGTTGGCTTAGGACAGAGGGGAGAGGAGGAATATCATGGTCAAGGCAGGGCAGGAGCTTGGTACCATTGGACCTCACTCCTTATAAAGGGAAGAGGAGGAGAACAACTATTTTTTGTCCAAATCGAACACACACATACACACACACACACACACATATATATGTATATATATATATATATATATAATTATATATATATATATATATATATATATATATATAATTATATAGTTTTATTTTTGTGACAGGAGTCTAGAATCCAGAACAATAATTATTTTGTGGTCCCTATAGGCCTAGCAGTCATGCAAAGGAAATTTATCTTGTCTGTAAGTACACTTGCTCAGCAAAAGGGATTTTCGAGAAATGTACATCTACGTGCGTACGTACTGTGTACAGTTAAGTTAGCTAGCTAGCAAGCAGTGCGTGTTATCGATCTCAAGAACAAACTTTCTCGGTAGCTTTAATTGAGCTACTGGCGAAGTACAGTGGACCTACGTCTTAAAATGGCCTTCATTTGCGAATGCAATCTTGGAATCTTGGAAGATCTTGATCTGGAATCTTGGTCTTGAAGATCTTGGAATCTTGAATCCATCTTGGAAGGCTGGCAGAAAGTTTATGAAGCCATGGTACGCTCGTACGTTGTGCGACAGAACCCAGACTCTGCAGGATGTTTTGAACGAATTTGCAAATGGGGAGTTCGACCAGGGATCACCCATCGACGATGTAAACTACCAGACAGCTCTGTAGTGGAAGTCCACATATATCTAGTACCGGTTGAGTACGCACAGTGCAAGCGCACAGTGCAGCAGGCAGTGCCACTGCTGTAGTAGATGTTGATGTATCGGGTATTTGACCATCATTTTTAATGGCATATGGTAAGTCTGTTGGTGGTAGGGTGGTGCTAATCTTTGGTCTGCTAGACTTCACCATGTGGCAGCCATCTTGGAAAAAAATATCAAAAATCTGGAAAATATCAAATAGTAAGGCAACCTTCCTTTTTTGTTTGTTTTGAAAAGCCTGGACGAGAAACGAACAATTTCTTTTTCTTGGCCTTACATCTCTTTATTCTGTACATCCTTATATTATTTTTACCTTCCCCATTGCTTTACTTCCCTCTTTTGTACTGAAGATCATTTTGTGTGATTTTAAAATTCTGTTCACTTGGGTGTACATCAAGGCTGTACCCAAAGTGTATCATTCGTGCCCTCAAGGTGGTGTCACCTTTGGTTGCTGCACAATACGTCTGACTATGGCGAAGGATAGCATTACTGACTTCATCTGCAGATGACCCCTGCTGAATCTTTTTTTTTGTAAAAGTTGATTTTTTTTTTTTAACTCCAGTTATGGGGATGTGCGTGCTTCTACCTTTTCACACTGCAGTGTATGCGTTCCCATCTCAAGTTACCCTGAAGGAATTGAGAACCAACCATAAAGTCGGGCTCGTGTCACATGTGGACGTAATCAGTCGAGGGACCCACGCCACACGCATTACCTGTTCCTTGAAATGTAATTCAAGAGTCAGCTTGTTGTTTTTGTTTAAATATTAGGATCGAAATTACATTATTACTTTTTCAACTTTAGGGTTTTTCAATTTTTCATTGTTTCACAAAAGTATTTGAAGTTCATCCATAATTCATGTTATTCTCTTCATTGGCATTGCCGCATCATGCTATGCAAGTCCTCTGATGCATCTCAAGGCTGCTGTGATATTGGAAGCACACCAAGCACTTAAACCTTAAGCATGTGCAAATAGTTAGTCCTAGTCGAATGAAAAACATTTCAGGATAGCTTAGAGGCGTGCACTTGATGATGCCTATTTGTGATGTCTATCCTGAGTTTGAATGTTGACCGGGGTGTAGTGCTGCAGGCACGCATCGGAGTGCTGCTCGGGTACCTCGATCCATCCGAGGCAGAGCACAGCTCCGCAACAGTAGAAAAACAATCCACAAGCCTCCGTTTCAAACTAAATCCAACGGTGGCTAAAAAACAAACAAACAAAAAACATCCACACCGCAATTGGTTGAGTTATTGTGTTTTTGTGTGCTTTCATGGCCAAATAATCGGGGTCAAAGCTTATCCCGATGCTTGGATATGCCGGACAATTTGTGCAGGGAGCTATGTTATAAGAATACGGGTTATAGGCTAACACAGGCCTGTATGAATTGCCAAATACAGCAAGGTCCAGAAGCGAAATGAACTTTCCAAGCATTTTATATTCATTTTTAGTCATTCATTTATTCATTCCTTCATTTAGTGAATTATCTTCTGTTTACAAAAAGTATTTAAACCTTGGAAGATGTGAAGGCATGAAAAACTTTGGATGCCTCCAACTATTAGATGTGGCTGTTTTTGTGAAGAGTGGTTATCATGTTGTATGAGCAACATTAGGCCGATGTAATACATCAATGACACAGACTCATGTTGGCAAAGCAGATAAGCATGATGTTATATATGTTAACATCATAGTTATCTGCCCTGTCATTCTGTTACATACTCTCGGATGGTTATCCGGCTCCAAAGCTTTATCTTCTTTCGTTAACTCCAAAAGGCACTAACTAATGTAAAAGAGGCAACTAAACAACTAATGCCGGCAGACGGAACGCCCGTTTAACGTCCATCTGAGGAACAGCACACACTGTGACACACTGAGATGAATCACCATGCCTGTGACACACTGAAATGACAGTTTATGGCTGGGCTGGGATTCAAACCCAGGCAAGCTTAAAGGGCAGTGGGTATACTTTTAGGCCATCCTGATGTTGACACAGCTATAAACTGCCATCCTGGTGTTTCTCAGGCATCTATGTTTTTGCTCACCATCAGGACATTAACTCGGAGGATCTGTCGGCCAGCAATGTAAAGATGAAGGTTCATCAATGTTTTTCTGAAGTTTATTTTCTGGATTGTTTGTATGAATAAGTGTTAATAGTATAATCAATGAAAAGATCAAGTTTATTTTCTGGATTGTTTGTATGAATAAGTGTTAATAGTATAATCAATGTAAAGATGAAGTTTATTTTCTGGATTGTTTGTATGAATACTCGTTCGTAGTATAATCAATGTAAAGATGAAGTTTATTTTCTGGATTGTTTATATGAATAAGTGTTATTAGTATAATCAATGTAAAGATGAAGTTTATTTTCTGGATTGTTTGTATGAATAAGTGTTATTAGTATAATCAATGTAAAGATGAAGTTTATTTTCTGGAGTTTTTGTATGAATAAGTGTTAATAGTATAATCAATGTAAAGATCAAGTTTATTTTCTGGATTGTTTATATGAATAAGTGTTATTAGTATAATCAATGTAAAGATGAAGTTTATTTTCTGGAGTTATTGTATGAATAAGTGTTAATAGTATAATCAATGTAAAGATCAAGTTTATTTTCTGGAGTTATTGTATGAATAAGTGTTAATAGTATAATCAATGTAAAGATCAAGTTTATTTTCTGGAGTTATTGTATGAATAAGTGTTAATAGTATAATCAATGTAAAGATCAAGTTTATTTTCTGGATTGTTTGTATGAATAAGTGTTAATAGTATAATCAATGTAAAGATCAAGTTTATTTTCTGGAGTTATTGTATGAATAAGTGTTAATAGTATAATCAATGTAAAGATCAAGTTTATTTTCTGGATTGTTTATATGAATAAGTGTTATTAGTATAATCAATGTAAAGATGAAGTTTATTTTCTGGAGTTATTGTATGAATAAGTGTTAATAGTATAATCAATGTAAAGATCAAGTTTATTTTCTGGAGTTATTGTATGAATAAGTGTTAATAGTATAATCAATGTAAAGATCAAGTTTATTTTCTGGATTGTTTGTTTGAATAAGTGTTAATAGTATAATCAATGTAAAGATCAAGTTTATTTTCTGGAGTTTTTGTATGAATAAGTGTTAATAGTATAATCAATGTAAAGATCAAGTTTATTTTCTGGAGTTTTTGTATGAATAAGTGTTAATAGTATAAGTCAATGTAAAGATAGTGTTTATTTTCTGGATTGTTTGTATGAATAAGTGTTATTAGTATAATCAATGTAAAGATGAAGTTTATTTTCTCGATTGTTTGTATGAATAAGTGTTATTAGTATAATCAATGTAAAGATGAAGTTTATTTTTTGGATTGTTTAAATTAATAAGTGTTAATAGTATAATCAATGTAAAGATGAAGTTTATTTTCTGGATTGTTTGTATGAATAAGTGTTAATAGTATAATCAATGTAAAGATGAAGTTTATTTTCTGGATTGTTTGTATGAATACTCGTTCGTAGTATAATCAATGTAAAGATGAAGTTTATTTTCTGGATTGTTTGTATGAATAAGTGTTAATAGTATAATCAATGTAAAGATGAAGTTTATTTTCTGGATTGTTTGTATGAATACTCGTTAGTAGTATAATCAATGTAAAGATGAAGTTTATTTTCTGGATTGTTTGTATGAATAAGTGTTAATAGTATAATCAATGTAAAGATGAAGTATATTTTTTGGATTGTTTGTATGAATACTCGTTAGTAGTATAATCAATGTAAAGATGAAGTTTATTTTCTGGATTGTTTATATGAATAAGTGTTAATAGTATAATCAATGTAAAGATGAAGTTTATTTTCTGGATTGTTTGTATGAATAAGTGTTATTAGTATAATCAATGTAAAGATGAAGTTTATTTTTTGGATTGATTAAATTAATAAGTGTTAATAGTATAATCAATGTAAAGATGAAGTTTATTTTCTGGATTGTTTGTATGAATAAGTGTTATTAGTATAATCAATGTAAAGATGAAGTTTATTTTCTGGATTGTTTGTATGAATAAGTGTTAATAGTATAATCAATGTAAAGATGAAGTTTATTTTCTGGATTGTTTGTATGAATAAGTGTTATTAGTATAATCAATGTAAAGATGAAGTTTATTTTCTGGATTGTTTGTATGAATACTCGTTAGTAGTATTAATCAATGTAAAGATGAAGTTTATTTTCTGGATTGTTTGTATGAATACTTGTTGGTAGTATAATCAATGTAAAGATGAAGTTTATTTTCTGGATTGTTTGTATGAATACTCGTTAGTAGTATAATCAATGTAAAGATGAAGTTTATTTTCTGGATTGTTTATATGAATAAGTGTTAATAGTATTGTTGTGGTTTTTAGGACCCTCCACTTTGTAAATATCTGTAATATTCCCTTATAATAATCCCCTGTAAATACTCCCATTTTTTGTGTAAAGGTCAAAGGTCGCATCCTAGATAGGCCACGAGAAACACGTAGCACACCATCGGCTTCTCCTTTAGTTATTGAATTAGTATGTGTTTCAGGTAAGGATCTGTTCCCAATAGTTGAATCTGTGTTGTATTAATTAAATAAGAGTAGGCCCCCTTGTCAATTCATATTGCGGTGTAGCCTTCCTCCAAATTGTGTTCCTGGGCTTGCCAGTTGCGTTCGCTGCCTGGCTCAGCCGCCATTGAACACGAGGTCAGGCTTGGAGAAGAAGGGGGCGGGGCGGCAAGAACGAGGTGTGGCCACGTCAACTCACCACCAGGGCGTGGCCGGTAAGCCCCCACCAGCCAACCAGGGCTGAGGTGAGCTCGTTAATAGGCATGGCTCGATGAAGCCGGCTTGATTACTAAGCATGTTATAAAAGCGCAAGCGCCAAGCCCTCTCACGAGATGCGCGAGGGGAGATGCGCGAGGGGAGGCCATTGATGACGAACTGCGCCGGGGGATGCTGAGGTGAATGAACTGCGCGGGGAGCGCTCGATTGATTGTCACGTTGTTGGAGCGACCTGCGCGAGGGTACCCTCTGAGACGAACGTTGGGCGAGAGAGAGAGTTGGCCCGAAGATTACATACGCGGCATCCCAGTCCCCCGCATAATTATAAGGTCCGGCCGCGCGCCAACGACACGCGAAGCCGCCTGCCATTCTTCGCAGCGGACCCGGAGCCTGGAACCATCTGCTTGACCCTTCTCCTTCTACCTGCTATTCCCCATTCGTGTAAGTGTGTTTGTACTGTCCTGGGCGTGTGATAATATAAGACTGTTTAAGGCTGCCCTGTGTCACTGCTTCTTCTTCTTCTTGTATATTCCCTTCTTTCATTTCCTCTTCGGGTTTCTTGTACATAGTTAATAAATCATATTTGTTCTTCCTTTACTTTGGTTCCTCTCATCCGATCGCTTGCGTCCTGTCCCCAATTGAATATTGGTGGCACGATATAGGAACCGCTCAGAATCGGGTTAGTCTTTCTGCTAACGGCTTGAGCTTCTGATTGCTAAACCGCTCGGCAAAATTCCATCTTGTCCGTGGCTCGGGCAGAAGTAGCGCCCTGCTTTGCGGCGAGGTTGGCGAAAGTATCTGGGAACCCATTGACCAGTCACCCTGGTCAATCTCAACCCCGCAAAGGAGCGCGATATCTTCTAGGACTTGGACGGCCAGCTTAATAGACGAGGGGATTAACCCCCCCCCCCCCCCCCTCGGTAAGGGGAGCGCCGTAATCCGAGATCCGCAACAGTATAATCAATGTAAAGATGAGGTTTATTTTCTGGATTGTTTATATGAATAAGTGTTAATAGTATAATCAATGTAAAGATGAAGTTTATTTTCTGGATTGTTTGTATGAATACTCGTTAGTACTATAATAATCAATGTAAAGATGAAGTTTATTTTCTGGATTGTTTATATGAATACTCGTTCGTAGTATAATTTATCAATGTAAAGATGAAGTTTATTCTTTGGAGTGTTTGTGTGAAAAGCTTCAGATTGTTTAAAGGAATCCAGACCGATTGTGAAACATTGCAGGTTTCCAAAAATAAGTGATTACTCTCGGCTAAGAGCTCCAGCTTATGGCGAAATATCGTGAAATATTTGAAATTGATTTGTTATGAAACGGCTTATCGAGGTGTAATTAATCAATTTGTTTGGTTGAAATTTTTTTTTTTTTTAACTGCTGGTAGTGATTTAAGAAGAGCAAGTTGAACATAGTTAAGTCTGTAGTTGTTGCAAGTACGAGTATAATTTTCCTTGTAAAACTTCCTTTTTGAAGTTGTTTCCCTTGAATTTTCCTGTTGTCTCACTTTTAATGTATGAGCAAATTAACACTTGAAGGTGATTTTAATTCAATTGGCCTGTTGGTTGCATCATCATTGAGGTGCTGCTGATGCAGCGATTTAGTCTCTGATATATGCAGGTATATTTATTCACTCTTCAGCATATTTTTGAAGCATGAATACTAATCTGCCGTCATAGGCTGTAAAACCTCAGTGCGATGCTGATGGCGTCATGTTCATGGAAATGTGACGTCATGTTCTCTCACTAACGCAACAACTAAGCATTTTCCCAAAGCGAACTCAAGAAAACGACACGCGCACTCCTTCGTTTTGCTTGTGTAAAGTTTCGTTGGATTTTCTGAACATGAAACTTTGGCGGGTTTCCCAGGAACTTCCTGGGAACACCCAAGACGAGAAGGGATATGGTGGGCTGGGGGTGGGAGGGCAGGTCTTGAGAGGCAGGAGAATAATGAGAAACTGTGAATTCAGACATTAGCTCCAATGTCCCTGGATTTTTGAACAGAGGCCTCATGGAAGTTGAAAACTCACCACAAGGTTTTTCCTGTCGTGCTCATGTTCTGTGTCACCACCTGTCCCGAGGCGTAATCTTTTTTCGGGCTCACAGTCAAAGCACACAACCGAGTGCAGTAATATAATCACGAGTGTTGCATTTTCCTTGCAGTGTAGAGATTGATTGCGGGCCCATTTGAGAGACTTTGAAGCAAAGCAAACGGACGTAGAGCGAAGGGAGCACTTTCTACCAAAGGGAGCAAATTAGCATTTGATAGATGCCAGGACACAGCATTTGCTCTCCGCTGTACAAAACATGTCACTTTTGCTTTCCATCGCACTCTGTAGCTTTATGCTTCTCACGTGACCTTACCCAATTCCCATAACTGGAACCTCTTCAATCTTGTATGCTTCATGGCTTCATTTCATCCAGAACTCCATCCACATCCCTCATGTCATCCATCTTTATCACTTGACTGGCGAGGTACCCGTGCTATGCATGGGTGGGAAGCCAAAACCAAACAAACAATGTGGAAATGGTGAATGCCAAACCATGGAACCAATAAATTCCACATTCCTGTGCCACCTTTCGTAGAACATCAGACAAGGTAAATTCCACGTTAATGTGCCACCTTCAGTCGAACGTCAGGCATGGACAGCCAGTTCGTGAATGACTTGGGCAAAACACGGCGAATGGTAAATGATGAACCAATAAATTCCACATTCCTGTGCCACCTTCAGTCGAACGTCAGACATGGACAGCCGGTTCGTGAATGATTTGGGCAAAACACAGCGAATGCTAAACCATGGAACCAATCAATTCCACATTCCTGTGCCACCTTTCGTAGAACATCAGACAAGGTAAATTCCACGTTAATGTGCCACCTTCAGTCGAACGTCAGGCATGGACAGCCGGTTCGTGAATGACTTGGGCAAAACACGGTGAATGGTAAACGATGAACCAATAAATTCCACATTCCTGTGCCACCTTTCGTAGACCATCAGACATGGACAGCCGGTTTGTGAAGGACTTGGGCAAAACACGGCGAATGGTAAATGATGAACCAATAAATTCCACATTCCTGTGCCACCTTCAGTCGAACGTCAGACATGGACAGCCGGTTCGTGAATGATTTGGGCAAAACACAGCGAATGCTAAACCATGGAACCAATCAATTCCACATTCCTGTGCCACCTTCAGTCGAAAGTCAGACATGGACAGCCGGTTCGTGAAGGACTTGGCCAAAACACGGTGAATGGTAAACGATGAACCAATAAATTCCACATTCCTGTGCCACCTATCGTAGAACATCAGACATGGACAGCCGGTTTGTGAAGGACTTGGGCAAAACACGGCGAATGGTAAATGATGAACCAATAAATTCCACATTCCTGTGCCACCTTCAGTCGAACGTCAGACATGGACAGCCGGTTCGTGAATGATTTGGGCAAAACACGGCGAATGCTAAACCATGGAACCAATCAATTCCACATTCCTGTGCCACCTTCAGTCGAAAGTCAGACATGGACAGCCGGTTCGTGAAGGACTTGGCCAAAACACGGTGAATGGTAAATGATGAACCAATAAATTCCACATTCCTGTGCCACCTTTCATAGAACATCAGACATGGACAGCCGGTTTGTGAAGGACTTGGGCAAAACACGGCGAATGGTAAATGATGAACCAATAAATTCCACATTCCTGTGCCACCTTCAGTCGAACGTCAGACATGGACAGCCGGTTCGTGAATGATTTGGGCAAAACACGGCGAATGCTAAACCATGGAACCAATCAATTCCACATTCCTGTGCCACCTTCAGTCGAAAGTCAGACAAGGACAGCCAGTTCATGAAGGACTTGGGCAAAAAACGTACCCGTCTGAATGATTCTATTCCCATGGTGAATCTGCACATGGCGAATCCGTGAATGTCACGGTTAGAAAGTAGAAACCCTCATGTCATTTCCTCATTCATATTTCAGCTCAATATCCCTATTTTCATTCCAAACAGCATCATTCCAATCATACATTAATACTATAACAAAATACTGTGTTAAATAACGATTGTATCGAGATATTGTCAAACCAGCCCATTGTCGTCATCTGTTTACTTCCGGATTCGGGAGCATGTCCGTAACGATTGTATTTCAAAATCATAATTTTATTGAGGAATTTATGAAACCTCCTACCTACCTTACAACATCCGCTGGGACCCCAAAACGTTCCACAGAAGGTTCGGCGGAGCTAGCCCCAAAACTGGGGGAGTAGTTTCGGGACAGACGTACAAACAGATAGACACTCGTGTTTTATAATATAGATTTTTATCATGATGTGCCTGGAGTACTTTTATCAAGTGAAGTCATTCATTATTCATTCCTTGTTCTCCTATAGCTGCTAACAGATTGATTGTTTTGAAATGTGTTCTGTAACCCTGAATTTGTGTTCATTCAACATGGCTTCACAGATTGAATGACCCAAACCTTTACATGAGTGTGATTGCTCTTTCCCCGTTCTTTAAAACCGGTGTTAATTATCAGGGAATTCCTTAAATGGGAAGCATGTGAAGGTACACACCGTGGTTCAATTCTGGACATGGATGTGTAAATGGCTTTTGATTTTGCTCTTCTCTCAATATTCTGTGTCTTTATGTTCATACATCCTTTCCTTAACATTACCCACAATTCAATCTGCCAAGACACATTTGCTAAAAGTTTTTGTTCCATGCATGCTTTACATTGAGGATCATCTACATATAGTAAATGCAAATGAAAATCAATGGTGTGGGGCAAGGGAGGGGTTAATTAGAGAAAATTAAGGGAATTTAGGGAGGGGTGGGGGGGGGGGGGGAGCATTAGGGAAGTGAAAAAGTCAAACATTCTTCATACATAATATGTAGATGGCACCTTTACTGTGGAGAAATTAAAGTTACACATTTAATGAAACAAATGAAATAGCTATGTTGTCCATATTGCCTGACCTCAGTCCCCTCTCAGCACTTCTGGTACTTTCCAGTGTAGCATGTGGTGGTGGCGAAGGTTGGAAGTGGGAGGAGCTGTGGAGACAGGTAGAAATGAGATGAGGAGGTAGATGGGAGAAGATCCAAAGGGGAAGTGAAGGGGAGGACGAGGATATGTTGAACATCTAGGACTGTTGCGGCCTTCACCTCATACAGTGGACGAAGGTTTTATTCTAATTTTAGAAATATTTTGTTTTTATATTACTATTATAATTTGATATTTTGGGTAAGTCGGTTGGGGGTTTGGATCAACACCGATGACACATTTACATTATTTTATGAAAAAAACAAAATTGAAACCTGGGCCTCCAATTCTGATATTGTCTCCTTGTGTTCAGGGCTGTTTTTTACAGGGGTTTCCAGTGAGGTTGTTTTTCTGTGGGTACTGATTAGGTACAGATGTTTGGCCTGGTGTTCAAACAATGCCTGCTCATCCCAGCATGATCTCAAGCAAGCACGGCTGGCTGGTGAATCTCAGAAATTGATATTTTATCTCTTTAAGTGTGTTCTCATTATTAGCAGGAACATCATGCATTTCGCTAGTGTATCAGGTGACGTACCTGGTATGAAGTATGCATTTGCAGATATTCCTCTACATTATGGATGTTCGGAGTTTAAAACGTGTTTTGAGGTTTGCTTGAGTATTCACAGTTCCATTATAGGCCCAAACTGTGTGACAATTGTAGACCCTGCAGGTTTGATGGACCAGATTCCAGAAGATGCTCATGTAGTGGATCAAGAATCTCTAAACATGGAAGAATCACTTTTTCTTCTTCTGGCCTGTGCTGTTTGTTGTCATGTGTGACGTCAACTGTTTGACAGCATGAGTGAGAGGAGAAGGGTATACCGGTACATGCTTGTGTATCTTGAGGAAGATCCTGCTGAAACCAGGGGACCGGGGAAGGGAGGCCAATGGGCAAGTCGTCCGTCGGGGTTCTCCATCTCGCACCTGCGAGCGATTAGTGCGAATTCCAGTGCTAGGCCTGAGAGGCACGAGGCCCCTGGAGATGGGAAAGAGGTAGAGGGAATGGTGGGTGTGGGGGCAATAGACAGAGAAGTTTGGGGGAATGAAGGATAAATTGCATTACTGAGCGGAGGAATGGAGAGGGCATGGGTTGTGGGCAGGAAAAGAAACGTAATGAGGGATTGGGATAAATGGGAAATGTAGCGAGGATGCAGTTTCACATATTTATATGAAAAAGATAAAAGAATCCAGAATATTGAAATGAAGAATGTTGAATAAATAAGACAGCATTGTCAAAAGTCACATCAGCCTTCGAGTGACTCGCCGTCGGATTTTCATCCGACTATAAAACAGAGACACATGAGGCATTGCAGGAGAAGGCCTCATGGGAAGGCCTGTCCTGAGAGGCAGACACAAAACGATGCATGATTGTAAACTTCCACATTACAATCTCCATAACCAGTTTCTGTTGGTTTCAATTTCCTTTAGTGGGTTCCAAGCAGTGGCAGATCCAGGAATTTGAAGATGGGGAGGTGTACCCAAGTCATAGTGCTGAACGGGGGAGGAAGCGGAGGTCAAGGGATCCTCCCGCAGGAAATTTCTGAAATAAATAATCGTTGGAAACGGCATTTCCTGCATTTTTGGAAGTTTTTGTAGTTCCTTGTGTTCTTCCCTGGCCCAGAAGTTCAGCGATTCGCGATAACTAATGGACCAAAATCGCGAACTGGTGAGCAGACTTGGCCAGCTGGAATGCTTCGTCAAAACAAGAATGACCGCACTGTGGTCACAATCTGCGACAAAATCCGGTAACGGGCCGATTGGGAAACACGCATTTAAAACACTCTTTAAAGATGAACAGCGCTATTGGGAAACATACATTTAATGCGTTATCAATTAATTAACTGGACACCTCTCATCCATGTCAGCCTCCACCACGGTTATATCAGAACGAACTGATTCTTCACATGGTCACGGATTGTTTAACCCTAATATGGGGCTGTTCAAAACTTATGTAACACTATTTTTTTTAGTAATGCAAGCACTATAGTTAGTTATAATATGTAAGCACAATAGTTAGTTATTTGAATGCCTGGATCTTCTTGGAGGTACTTCTTGTGGTTGTTTTTTGGACGCAAAGGAGGAGACAGAAGCGTGGCCTGGAGGTGCTTGAAGTCTTGGTGTGTGCTGCACTCACTTTGCAGTACTTGTTATGCTGTACGGTTCTGGATTTAATATACTGCTCTTGGAAGAAACCCATCTCCTGGTCCTTTGGACCATCTATTTAAACGTAACACCCACGAACATAAATCGGATGTTATAGTAATTTGCGTAACTTGAAACGCTCGATTCAGTAACGTAATGTAACGCTTCATTAATGTGCATTCTGTCATGCTGATTGGGAAACGCACATTCAAAGCACTCCGAAAAGATGAACAGTACATTTGGGAAACACACATTTAATGCGTTATTAAAAGATCAACAGCATGATTGGGAAACACACAGTTAATGCGTTATTAAAAGATGAACAGTATGATTGGGAAACACACATTTAATGCATTATTAAAAGATCAACAGTACTATTGGGAAACACATTTAAATGCATTATTAAAAGATGAACAGTACGATTGGGAAACACACATTTAAATGCGTTATTAAAAGATGAACAGTATGATTGGGAAACACATTGAAATGCGTTATTAAAAGATCAACAGTACGATTGGGAAACACACATTTAATGCGTTATTAAAAGATCAACAGTACGATTGGGAAACACACATTTAATGCGTTATTAAAAGATCAACAGTACAATTGGGAAACACACGTTTCATGCTTTATTAAAAGATTAACTTTATACCTCTCACCACTTGTGTATCCTGTAAACACATATAATTGACTCTCACAAGAAGATAAAGTTGAATGGTGCCACCACTCAATATCTGCCACAGTACTGCATCCAATATCACATCACATAATTTATCATCGAAAATCCGAGGGGGTGGGGGGGGGGTGGGAGGGGGAGAGGTGTGAACCCCTTGCACACCTACCTCCCCCCCACCCCCCATTCTCAACTACCTGGATTTGCCTATGCCTAAGAGATGGAACAGAGCCTTCCCATGGTCTAAACCTTCTGTTATTCGGATTCATTGAAAAAAATTGGTCCACAGAAGGACAAAGATTGGTTCACAGAAAGACCAAGATTGGTCCACAGAAGAATCGTGATTGGTCCACCGAAAAACCAAGATTGGTCCACTGAACAACCAAGATTGGTACACAGAAGGACCAAGATTGGTCCACTGAACAACCAAGGTTGGTACAGAGAACTACAAAGATTGGTCTGCAGAAGAACCAGAAGTGGTCCACAGAAGAACCAGGATTGATCCAGAGATGGACAAAGATTGGTCCACCGAACAACCACGATTGGTCCACCGAACAACCAAGATTGGTCCACAGAAGGATAAAGCTTGGTCTGCAGAAGGACAAAGATTGGTCTGCAGAAGGACCAAGATTGGTCCTCAAAACATTTTCCTTTCTCAAACTTCGCCATTCCTCATTTGTGCAATGTGCTTGACAATCGAGGTCTGGTTCCTTCTCTATGTCCAATGAATGATTTTATTTTGTGGGATGAATTAAAAGTAGAGATATTTTACGCATTTTGTAGTATTAATTTGCTGTTTCATTGCAGTCCTTATACTCTGCCACTCCGTATTACAACCTCCGCTATCGAAGGTGGACGGAGGTTGTTGGCACCCCTGTATGTCTGTCTGTGAGCAGGATGTCTCATAAAATTGTGGATGGATTTGTACAAAACCTGGTGGACAGGTTGGGTATGTGACAAGGAAGAATTTATTAGATTTTGGTTGGTGAAGACGTGAATCCGGATCCAGATATGAGGATTTTAAATTTTTTAATTGATTCTTTATTATTGAGTGATGGGGCTACAACCATTATATAACATGATATTTTAAAACGTTATGGACGAGTCATGACTCAACTTGGTGGACGAGTTGGTTAGGTGACAAGAACAAGCCGATTAGATTTTGGTTCAGGTCCGAATCCATATCCGACCTATCAGTGGATACAAAAGGTAACCTGTTTATCCTGGTGGACGTAACTGAGGGCCTTTTTAGTTATATATACTTTACATAAATAATTTATTAAATATGTCCTGATGAGTACATTACAAGTGGCAATGGTAAACCAAATCTTAATGGCCGTGAGCACAATCTAGAACCTCTGTCATGTTTTGGTTTTTCAGGAAAGGATTCCACTTTGGAATTTCTGAACTGAAGCCACCTTAAGCCTCTGGCTTGGAATCTGGAATCTGGCCACACCCACTGACCCAACCATCCCTGTTATCCTATTGTTATCCGTAAAAAGCATGAAACTTTCATTTCTGTTGGGCCTTTCCTGGAAGCTTGTTTTCAGTGAATTGATTTTCAGCTGCTTGCCTCGTCCTTGTTTATGTGAAGCATATTCTGGGTATATGTAGAACTTCGCGTCCAGAAAGGGAACAAGCAGCAACGAAAATACAGGTCGGCGATGCCTTTGGAGGTTTCCTGCAACAATGTTGTGCCTTTGCTGCACCGACGAGTTATTTAATGTGATGTGGATATGACACCGACGTGATGGGCCGAATGGCCTCTTCCTGAGTTCAAATATCCGTTGACACGAAACGGTTAAAGTTTCTGACTTCAGACTACATTAATCACGTGATCCACATGCAGCCACACCTCGTGACACCAACTAGTCCGCTACCTGCAGGCTAAACGCATCATGTTTGGTTGGCGAGCGCACACCAACAAACGCAACGAGCCGTGAAGGATGAACCACACCGAAGCCACATTCACATCACGCAGGAAGTTGTAGGCAAGTGGGCGTGGCGAACCGCTTTTGACAGGATAAATTATGTTAATGAGCTGAGCGGGCCAATGAGGACGCAAATCAACTTTGTAGTCGTGCGGTTTTTTTTCATATTGTGCGATTTCATTATGATTAAGAGTATTTCTAAATCAGCTTGATGTACATAGAACAAAATCAGTCTGTAATGATCATCGATGGCAGGTGACCTACCTGCCAACGGAGATTCCAGCCACCTAACACAGGCTTAAGTACCACCTGACTGCCGTGCATTATTTCATGACGTGTTAATTGGTGGCATCCCCGATATCATCCATCGTACTGTCTACAGTCATTCTCTAATTATCCGTTTGATTTCCTTCTCACGGGCCATTATGTGCACTGACTTTATGAGATGTCTCTGGTATGAATGGAGGCAAAGCAGGTGTTAGTCAGATTCACTATGTTAACAAATAGAATTTCGTTCAAAATTTTGGTAGATTAGCAAAACTATACATTTTTGGAATATTCAGAACATGAGGAATCCAAAAATTAATGTTTACATTTGCGTAGACACCTTTGCGAAAATGACACTCAGGACAGTGATGAAGATAGTCAGGTTCACTATGTTAACAAATATAATTTCTTTCAAAATTTTGGGATTAGCAAACCTGTACATTTTGGAATCTTCAGAGCATGGAGAATCTGAAAATCAATGTTGGCATTTGCACAAACACCTGCATGGCCGCCATTTTGGATTTTGAAAATGGCCGCCATAAAATACATATTTTGCGCTATCTCAGCTTCTAGTCAACCCAGAGACTTAATTAAATATGCTAATCATATGTTTTCTGGGTCAAGGAATCCAATAAAGGCCTCAAAATAGTGCTCAGGATTATAGAAAAGCAACAAACAAAGGTAATTGAAAACCATTGTCTTTATATTTGTGATATAACTGTATTACATAATACATGATATTACAAGTCCTTTGACGTTATAGGTTGTTATAGGAAGTTATAGGTAGTATCAGATTGAACTATAAGTCCTATACACAGGATCTACGAGGTCTATACCGTTCAGGAATATGCTTTTACAGATCTTCATCACTGTCCTGAGTGTCATTTTCGCAAAGGTGTCTACGCAAATGTAAACATTAATTTTTGGATTCCTCATGTTCTGAATATTCCAAAAATGTATAGTTTTGCTAATCTACCAAAATTTTGAACGAAAAAACATAGTGAACCTGACTATGTGCCAGAGCACCAGCAAGGTACTGATGGAAATGTATGTGGTTGTTATTTTTTTAAATTTGTAACTGCTGATGTAATATATAGATATAACTTCATTGCTGATGTAATATATAGATATAACTTAATTGCTGATGTAATATATAGATATAACTTAATTGCTGATGTAATATATAGATATAACTTAATTGCTGATGTAATATATAGATATAACTTCATTGCTGATGTAATATATAGATATAACTTAATTGCTGATGTAATATATAGACATAACTTCATTGCTGATGTAATATATAGATATAACTTAATTGCTGATGTAATATATAGATATAACTTAATTGCTGATGTAATATATAGATATAACTTCATTGCTGATGTAATATATCGATATAATTTCATTGCTGATGTAATATGTCGATAGAACTTCATTGCTGATGTAATATATAGATAGAACTTCATTGCTGATGTAATATATAGATAGAACTTCATTGCTGATGTTATATATGGATATAACTTCATTGCTGATGTAATGTATAGATGGAACTTCATTGCTGATGTAATATATAGATATAACTTAATTGCTGAAGTAATATACAGATAGAACTTCATTGGTTGTTATTGGTTGTTATTGGTTGTTTGGTTGTTTGTTATTGGTTGTTATTTGTTATAACATTTGTTATACAGATTTGTTATATAGAATTTGTTATTGGTTTGTTATACAGATAGAACTTCATTGGTTGTTATTGGTTGTTATTGGTTGTTTGGTTGTTTGTTATTGGTTGTTATTTTTTTAAATTTGTAACTGCTGATGTAATATATAGATATAACTTCATTGCTGATGTAATATATAGATATAACTTAATTGCTGATGTAATATACAGATAGAACTTCATTGCTGATGTAATATATAGATGGAACTTCATTGCTGATGTAATATATAGATGGAACTTCATTGCTGATGTAATATATAGATAGAACTTCATTGCTGATGTAATATATAGATAGAACTTCATTGCTGATGTAATATATAGATAGAACTTCATTGCTGATGTAATATATAGATAGAACTTCATTGCTGATGTAATATATAGACAGAACTTGTGAGAATTTTACTAATCGACCCTGTTTGCTCTTGCTTTGAACACCGACCTCTTAAGGTTATCATTGGTTATTAGCCCCCATTGGACTTAATCCAAAATGGGGGCTTATGGATTGGATCTTGTCCGTTCGTCTGTCCATCCGTCCGTCCGTCCACCCGCAACGATATCCCGGAGATGTATGGACCGATTTTGTTCATGCTTGGCACAAAGATAATACGTGATGGTATACACATTCACATAATTTCGCGATGCGGTCAAAGATGGCCGACTGGAGGCCAATTTAGTTGTAAAAAAACCCGGTATTGAACACGTCCTCAGCCATTTATCAGACATGCATTTACCGATCTTGTTCAAACTTGGAACACAGATAATGATTGATAAGTTATATATACACGTCTTTTTTATTCAGATCAGATCAAAGATAGCCGACTGGCGGCCATTTTGTTACTTAAATGTGTCCCCAACCATTTCTCGGACATGCATGGACCAATTTTGTTCAGAATTGGCACAAAGACAATACACAAGAGTATACATATGCAGAAGATTTTGTTTTGTAATCTGACCAAAGATGGCTGACTGGCGGCTTTTAACTCTGCACAGCATAATTACTAAAACCATGGGGGCTATGACATTCGATGTTTCTTTCTTCTCGTTCCTCCTCAATCCAAGCAGGCTGTGTGTACTTGGTGTCCCTTATTGCCCCATGTTCTTCTCAACTTTCGTTCTGCAAACACGCAGTGTGTTCATAGCAGTGTGTGAACGACAGGTGACATATTGTTTGTTTGCAGTGGGCAGTTCTGTGTCTTTCAGACTGCAACTAAAAGGCGGAAGTAGCTATTTCAACTGTAATGTCTTAAATCCATGGCTGCAGAAAATCCTCTTAAACTGTGTAATGGTTGGGTGGATCAGTGTCGTATGTATGGAGAGTCTGGCCAACTCGACGATGACGTCATTATAGGCGCCATTTTGTTACCCAACCAGCCACCAACGCTATTCAGTAGTTGTGAGAAAGACTTGAATTAAGAACTGATTTTTGACCCGGCTAAGACACGAATGGGAGTGAAATCCGAGAGGTAGGGTCAGATAGATTCAAAGGTCAGCAGTTAAAGCGAGAAGCTCGGTAGCATGGGGGGTTTGGGGTAAAAAAAGGGCCAGAGACTGAACAACATATATATACATACATATATATATATATATATATATATATATATATATATACATATATACATATATATATATATATATATATACATATATACATATATATATATATATATAAGCAAAGATTTGCGGTTGGGAGTATATCCAAATGACTCCATGGTAAGATCTCCAACCTTTAATTGAACAAACAATGACTCAACGTTTCGATTAACAACATGTGAAGCCACACGCCTCCGTTAATCTTCCTCAAGAGTGATAAAATCATCTCAACATCCCTTTACATGCACAGTGGGTGGGGTATATGCAAAGTGGGGGTGGGCAATGCTGGACAGCCAATGAAACCGTATCACACCGCTCTCCTGAACGGAGACGTTACCGACCAAATTCAAAAATCAACCGCATATTAACAGCTCAAAATAATCCTGTAAGCAATGCTGGATTATAACGCAAGTGTTGAGAAAATCCGGAACAATCATTACATTTAATCAAAAGTTAAACTTGCAAACAATTAAATTGTAAATTAAATTAAAACTGTAACTATATTAAAGCCAAAAATTTTTAAGACAAAATAAAATTGTCACATTATCAAGATCATCACATGTGGCCCTATGCAGTAAAGGTGAATGCGGGAAGGAGGTTGGTTTTAGGGGGGATAAAATGGGGGGGGGGGGAACCAGAGGGGGTTGGAAGTGGAGGGGGGGGTGTGGGAGAGGGGTGGGTTGGAGGGATTGGAGGTGGGAGGGGGCAATTTGTCCGAATAAAAACCTTGTGTGATATATTATGTGGACTCGTTGTTCAAAGTACGGATTGCCTGCTTCGTTTACACAAGAGTGGGTCAAACGCTACCGGTAAGTCAACGACCTCTTGTGTGATCGAGGTAACAGTTTCTTCTGTGTGCCAAGCCTCCAAAACACGTCTTCTGTTTCTGTTGGGTGTGGAGCCCAAAATATCAAAATATCCAAAAAGTTTAACTTTTGATTAAATGTAATGATTGTTCTGGATTTTCTCAACACTTGCGTTATAATCCAGCATTGCTTACAGGATTATTTTGAGCTGTTAATATGCGGTTGATTTTTGAATTTGGTCGGTAACGTCTCCGTTCAGGAGAGCGGTGTGATACGGTTTCATTGGCTGTCCAGCATTGCCCACCCCCACTTTGCATATACCCCGCCCACTGTGCATGTAAGGGGATGTTGAGATGATTTTATCACTCTTGAGGAAGATTAACGGAGGCGTGTGGCTTCACATGTTGTTAATCGAAACGTTGAGTCATTGTTTGTTCAATTAAAGGTTGGAGATCTTACCATGGAGTCATATATATATATATATATACAGTATATATATATATATATTTATATATATATATATTGTGAGAAACCACCGGTGAAACCACCTGTTCTCACCCAGATTTGGTGCCCCGCCCACCGCGTGACGTGGCCTCCTTGGAGCCTCACGCGATCGGGAGGCGATTCGGCACGCGATTGGTGGAGGGTCAGAGAGCGCGGCCGCCATCTTGTGCAACGGACGCGGCTCGAAGGCTCCGAGTGGGAAATCTCCAAAGGGCTTTCCTTGAATCCTCACGACAGCCGAGTTGGGCTGGTCGATTACAGTTCGGTATTTTACGAGCGAGTAACTCCGGAAGAGAACGAGTGATTCCCGGATCTCGTAGATTGGAACAGCGAGTGATTGCCTGCTTCGTGTTGGAGCTGCTGGCCGACCGTTCCTGCCGGCCTTGTGCGGTGAATTCCATCCTGTTACCCTCCGAGTCCCGGAGATCGTCGATTGGAGCCGCGAGTGATCTTACCTGCGTCCTGTTTGGAGCGTCTGTTGCCGACAGTTCCTGCAGGCTTTGTGCAGTTTATTCCATTTTGTTACCTTTCATGGTTTTGTGATCGAGCCAATAAAGCATCGTGCCTTACCCCTAGAAGGCCGATTAAAACACAACGGTGTTTATTGAGTTCTCTCTGTCCACCCCGTGGACTACTTGAAGCCCGGACATTAACGTCCGTATTCCGTGCTGGGAAACATTTCACAGGCGGGATCGCGACAATATATATATATATATAATTATATATATTTATATATATATATATATATATATATATATATATATATACACATACATACATACATACATACATACATATATATATATATATATATATATATATATATATATATATATATATATATATATATATACACTAGTGGGGTATGCCTACACATTATGTAAACAATAACGAATTGTGCTTCGTATGTAGGTACATAATAAATAGAATATCCAGGAGATGCGTCGAGCTCGGGCAGGAAAACGGACCAAGGATGTCGATGGTCTTGAAACATACGTTTCCGGTCGTCTAGAAGGTTTAGGCAATTCAGAGCATTCGTACATGTTTTCTGCCAACTTCCTTCAGAAAATTGACTAATTTCAGAGCTATCTTTGGTAAATAAATTGATTATACACCTCATTTTCTGCTTGAATTAAGGAATTTCGACACATCACACCCTGGCGTGGGTTCTGCCGTCTTTGATCCTGACTTGTTTATGGTAGTTCCTCATACATTGAGGAGCACCAGGTGGCCACGCCTCCATCAACTCGCAATTGCATTGGTCGTGAGCCGAATCACATTTGCTGAAGAGGTGAACTGACGCCAGCAAAAAAGTTTGACATTCAAACCGAAATAAAAATAGTTTCTTCTTGTCTTTGCAAATGCCAACAAGTGAGTTTGTGTGTAATAACACACGAAGGGTCAATTTATGTGGACATCTAGTAGCGCCTCGTTGGGTAACACAAACGCGAGCGATCGGTCAGAGCCCACGGCCTTATAGGAACCGTTTCCCTCTGAAAATAGAGGTTGGGATCGGATAATTGGTGAATTTCAAACGAACAGGAGTTTGAAACGTTGCCATTAAACTCAACTTGCACACATTCTACCTTGAAGCATTAGTTTGCGGCACCCGGTGCCAAAAAGCACATTTGATAACGGAATGCTTTGAAAGGGAGCTCATCCCTAATGCTGTGGTTAGTAATTCAATATTGTGCGTCAAGCCCCCAAATATTCCTACAGGTCGCACAAGATCTGCCAGCAACCCTCTTATGGTTAAACTGCTAAAATCAAGACTCTCTATTCACCTTCACTTTTTTATTCCTCTTTTCTCCCGCCTCTGGAACAAACTCCCTCACTCTCTTCAATCCCACTCCTCCCTCCAGGTCTTTCAAACAGGTGTTCACCACCATCTCTTATCTTCCGCCATCCAAAACCTTGATATTTTTACCCCCGTTAAATTCACCCCAGATCCACTTTTTTTTAAAATACAAACTTCTTTCCTGGAAGTCCTAGCAGTGTCCATGTGTTTTATACTTCTCCCACCCCCACCCCTCCCATGCCTCCTCCCCCCAAGCCCTCTCCCTCCCACAGATCTCCCGATGTCCCTGCTCTCCACCTTGTTCTCCCCTCACCCTATATCATATGTTTTATGTTTTATATGTCAGTTTGTCTTTTTGTGATCAATGTTGTGCGTGGACATCTAGTAGGCAGGAATCTATTCTTTTTGTGATCAATGTTGTGCGTGGACATCTTGTATACAAAAAAAAAGCCAGGAACTTTGGGATTTTCTTCATGCTTTTGGAATTTTGGGGGAATTTTTATTTTATTTGGATTTGAAAAAAGCTTTTGGATTTTTTTTATTCAAGTTTGCCTGCTGCCTGACTTAAATCCCCTCTTCCGTCACCCAGGGATGTTTGGTTAACCCACGGCGAAATGGAACTGGTTGTAGATGGGTCAGGAAAACCGACCAAACATCCCTCAATTTCCTTGCACCGCTTGCGGGGAAATTCCATTGCAACTGATGTAATGCTCGGTGGGTCAGTGAACAGAGAAATTCTGTCGCCATGGTGATAGCTCATCAGACGAGTAATGCAATATGAGATTTAGGCACTAGGTTTGGGCAATCGTTACAGTATCCTCCTGTTCGTAGCAGGTCACAAGCTCCAAATGATTCCAACATGGCATGTGAGCAAGGTGCCTGGCAAAGCAGAGAACCGCTGCCTCCACTCACAACTCTACCCTTTCTCCCTGCTCCCTCCCAACCACCCTCCTTCCCATGGGAATGGAAACGTCTGGATGTCAACAGGCAATCGATTCACAAATGCACTCTGCAATCATTCAATTACTGCACGCTCGGTCTGCCCGAGACGCGTAAACACGTCCAAGACCCCCCCAAAGGTATACACGTTTTGAGAATAACCCAGAGGAAAATCGAAATGATTTCAGTGTAAAAGTGGTGATTTAATCGTTGTTAAAATGCTAGACCTTGGTCATAGAGGTTGCCGATCCAATTTCAGCTGGCGGGGCGTAGTCTTTGAAGACCATCAAGACGACTTGTAATTTGACACCAAAACACCACCTTTGAAAAGGAAGTGCTGTCCAAACCTCCTGAAATGAATAATAAAGAAATTGTAGATTTAGATTTGACATCTGACTGCTTTGCCAAAGACTCCGTGGGATTTGTTTAACCACCACCAACTAATGCTAGCAGATGGGGCCCCAGCTTAACCCTTTCGGGGGTCGATGGCCTTCATGATCCATCGCCTTGCCCGCAAAGCACCAACCCGTTAATTTCTAGTTGGGTCGAGAATTGAAGGCAAGCTGGGCATCTCATCTAGGTAAATGCTCTACCTCTGTACAAGACCAGCAAGACTCCTCTACATAGGTTTAGTATTAATTTCCAGTTGATTCGTTTCAACATCATGGATACTTTGCTTTTATGGATGCGACAATTCTGGAAATGAAGGGTCTGTAGTGCCCCTGGTTTTATCTCTTCTTATGGCTTCCTTGTATTTACTGGCTAGTTTGGTCACGTCTTTTCTTCCTAATATTCCAAGAATTGTGATGGAAGCTAATTTGACTCTACGTGCTTTCCCACCCTCACTACCAGCACCACATCATTCTTTATGGATAATTAGAGCTGCTCGCAATTGGTCGTGATTCCAGAATCCCTTGGGATGAAAGGTGGTCACAATAATTCACTAGTAATTGTCCCAGCTGCCTCGTGCATGAACATGAATCATTAAGACATGTCATTGAACTTTGAGGAATTCTCTTTGTCCTTAAAAACGTTGACTGAGTAACGATGGGCCACTTATGTTTGGCATTGCAGTTGGGAGGCAATGGCCGACGATTGTTGTTGTCTTGCTCTTAACAAACAGAAATAATCATTTTTCAGCATCTTTCCCATTAAATAGTCACCCAAAACTGCAAATATACAAGTTTCCTTAGCCAAATTCCCTGTTTTACAATGCAATACACACTAAAGGCTATTACTACCTTCTTTTATTGTTTTCTCTTTCCAGATTTGGGCTAGCATTACCCAAAAACACTACCTCGACAGAATTTCAGTACCCATCCCAAGTTGCACTGCTAAGGCATCAATGTATCAACCCCAAAGTGTGGAATGACATCACATGAGGACCAGATCAAGCGGGGCAATCCACATTAGCCTGTACTGAAAGTCAATGATTATCCAGATGAATTTTTACTGATAATGTGATAGTGACATTGTACTTATTCTGAAACTATCAGAAACTTTGTATCCACAGGTGCCATTTTAGGGTGTTGACCTCTAGGATACCCACTACGTACCCATTATGTACACCCAAATTATCAATACGTTGAATGGGGGCAGTCAGGGACCTTTTAGGAGGGTTAGACATCTTATGTGATGGCTGAACAAAGAGGTGAAAGTAAAAATGATGGAGATTTCCTTTCCAGGGATTTATGTTTGAAAGGGTGACAACTGAGGTATGAAGTACCAATGAATCAGGATGGGTGTGGGAGAGGGCATCCTCCCCTCCTTGAAATACGGTACTTTGAAAAATTAAGGCAGAGATTGTGCATTCTGAGCATGATGTGCAATACTAGTCAAGGATTCCTCATCATTTTACAAATTTCTGCAGTCTTGGTAAAGACTCGTGATGGACCGCATTGATGAAAAAGACAACAATGGCTTTTCCCAACAGGAGTTGAAAAACAATATGTTTATCATCTTGGGGAAACGAGGAGATCAAGGTTCACTCTTCGGACATTACCCTTTGCCGAAACACAAAAGTGAAGTGCATGTCGATGGGAGGATTATATATATATTCTCCGTCGGAGATGTGGAAAAAACAAGATGTGTGTGTGTGTGACCCACTCCCTCATGTGTGTGTGACCCACTCTCCCATGTGTGTGTGACCCACTCCCTGGTGCAGTGTGCGTGATGTGGGAGGGAGAGGATTTGAGCTCTTGAAGTCACATTTTACATGAGATGTAATTACAAATTTCAAACTGTATTTCCTATGGGCACGCACGTGCATTCACATGTTATCAGAAGTAAATACATTTTGTAGATTACATCATTTGTGGACCTGATAAATTTCCAGTAACCAGTTTGTAAAACTGAATGTGCAGCATCTAAATTAAGACGCCCATGCCCTTGGGATTCCCATAGGTGACCCCACTAGTATGTATATATATATATATATATATATATATATATATATATATATATATATATATATATATATATATACTGTATATATATATATATATATATATATATATATATATATATATATATATATATATATATATATATATATATATCTGTGCAGTGTCTGTCCTGTCCTGTGTTGTCCTGTCTTGTGTTGTCTTGTGTTTTGTCACTGAACTACTTTCTCAAACTTTTCTGAAATCGTACCAAACTTCTGGTATGCACATATCTCTCCCATCGGTATGTCATAAGGGTATTTTTTTTTAAATTCCAATATATATATTATTTTTTGGGGAATTTTTTCGGGAATTTTTTTTTTCAACTTCACTTTTCAACTTCAATTGTTTATAAAATGTGATATCACGTATATTACAATACATTTGGAGGTATTTTGAATTATGTGGTGGTGACGTGTTTTTAAATGACGTGGTGGTGAGGTGTTTTTAAATCACATGGTGGTGAGGTGTTTTTAAATCACATGGTGGTGAGGTGTTTTTAAATCACATGGTGGTGAGGTGTTTTTAAATCACATGGTGGTGAGGTGTTTTGAATTACGTGGTGGTGAGGTATTTATAATTACGTGGTGGTGAGGTGTTTTTAATTATGTGGTGGTGAGGTGTTTTGAATTAGTTGGTGATGAGGTGTTTCCAATTACGTGGTGGTGAGGTGTTTTGAATTACTTGGTGGTGAGGTGTTTTTAAATGCCTTGGTGGTGAGGTGTTTTTAATTTCGTGGCTGTGAGGTGTTTTTATTATGTGTTTTATGGCTGTGAGGTGTTTTTAATTTTGTGGTGGTGCGGTGTTTTTATTACGTGTTTTATGGCTGTGAGGTGTTTTTATTACGTGTTTTATGGCTGTGAGGTGTTTTTATCACGTTTTTTATGGCTGTGAGGTGTTTTTATTACGGGTTTTATGGCTGTGAGGTGTTTTCAATTTCGTGGTGGTGAGGTGTTTTTTATTTCGTGGTGGTGAGGTGTTTTTATTACGTGTTTTATGGCTGTGAGGTGTTTTTATTACGTGTTTTATGGCTGTGAGGTGTTTTTATTACGTGTTTTATGGCTGTGAGGTGTTTTTATTACGGGTTTTATGGCTGTGAGGTGTTTTCAATTTCGTGGTGGTGAGGTGTTTTTTATTTCGTGGTGGTGAGGTGTTTTTATTACGTGTTTTATGGCTGTGAGGTGTTTTAAATTACTCGGTGGTGAGGTGTTTTGAATTACGTGGTGGTGAGGTGTTTTGAATTACTTGGTGGTGAGGTGTTTTTAAATGATGTGGTGGTGAGGTGTTTTTAATTTCGTGGCAGTGAGGTGTTTTTATTACGTGTTTTATGGCTGTGAGGTGTTTTTATTACGTGTTTTATGGCTGTGAGGTGTTTTTATTACGTGTTTTATGGCTGTGAGGTGTTTTTATTATGTGTTTTATGGCTGTGAGGTGTTTTTATTACGGGTTTTATGGCTGAGGTGTTTTCAATTTCGTGGTGGTGAGGTGTTTTTTATTTCGTGGTTGTGAGGTGTTTTTATTACGTGTTTTATGGCTGAGGTGTTTTCAATTTCGTGGTGGAGGTGTTTTTATTTCTTGTTTTATGGCTGTGAGGTGTTTTTATTACGGGTTTTATGGCGGAGGTGTTTTCAATTTCGTGGTGGTGAGGTGTTTTTATTTCTTGTTTTATGGCTGTGAGGTGTTTTTATTACGGGTTTTATGGCTGAGGTGTTTTCAATTTCGTGGTGGTGAGGTGTTTTTTATTTCGTGGTTGTGAGGTGTTTTTATTACGGGTTTTATGGCTGAGGTGTTTTCAATTTCGTGGTGGTGAGGTGTTTTTATTTATTGTTTTATGGCTGTGAGGTGTTTTAAATTACTCGGGAGTGAGGTGTTTTGAATTACTTGGTGGTGAGGTGTTGTGAATTACCTGGTGGTGAGGTGTAATCGTCCCAAACTTCCAGTCTGCACCTACTCCTCCCGTATGTATGTGCTGAGGGGTTCTTTTTTGAATTTTATATATTTTTTCAACCTAAATCTTCAAACTAAATTGCTTATTAAAATGTTATATCACAAACACTACAAATAAATTTGTGGAAAATAATTGCTTGTATTATAATTGGTGTAAATCATGACAACACACCAACTCAGGTACAGTCATTATCCTCAGATAAAATAAGCCCGTTCCTCAGTAACGACATGTGGTGAGGCGTGCGCAGCAAGCGGAGCCAAGCTAGTATATATATATATATATATATATATATATATATATATATATATATATATATGTATACATACATATTGTTACGGTCCGCGGATTAGATGTTATTTTACCGAGCGGAGGTATAACCGCGGCCGAACAGTTGTTCCCGACTCAACCCGATTCACCCAAACGTTGGCCGTATCGCGCCACAGATACTCAATCTGGAAAACTCTAAAGCGACCGAATGCAAAGAGGAAGAAGAAGACGTACAGAAGAGTAACGGGGTTTATTATGTACACATACACAAGCAAGAAGCACAGTCACGATTATTTACAGGGGACTTGAGACGCAGGTGACACAGTGCAAATTACTAGATTATCTAACAGGCTTACTTAATACCCAGGACAGAACAAACGAAGACACAGACTCACGCGGGGAATGATGATAGGAATTGGCTGGAAGGAGAGGAAAGTCCACTGGGTCCGGCAGCACGATTCGCACGTTCTGCAGCCGCCGTTCCTTCGCGGCCCTGCTCCAAACTGCCGTCCAGGCCCCAAATGGCTGGCGAGCGTTGTGGCTGCTGGGGACGCTGCTGCTGCTGCTGCCGTAGACGCTGCCGCTGGCGAGCAAGGTGACGAATAGCAGGCTTTGTGCTTCCCTGGATGATCTTCTGCTTTTGGAACCTCACAACTCAGCCCTGCTCTGATGACCCAGCTCTTTCCTTTCCACCTCACCACGCAGCTCAGCTAAGCCTTTCAGCTCCTCTCTTGGACTCATCTCTCTCTGGGGAACGCCCCCGCGGCGGGTTATATAGGCCCCGCCCCTCAACCTTTGCGAACCTCCCCCAAACGCTCTTCCTCCGCCCTCTCAAACCAAACCCCTCGTGCTCGGTTGGTTGTTCGGGACTGGCTCACTCCTCCCCTCTATGACGAGGTGGAGACACGCCCTTCTCCTCCGACCCTGCCTCGTGGTCAATGGCGGCAATTGGAGGGGATGTAATTGGCAATGGCAATTGAGGCCTGGCAATGACGAAAGGGGAAATGGAGGTTTTGGGAATGGGAATGAAGGGAATCTACCTCTTTTACTCGGCGCAATGGAGTGTCATGTTAATGGACGACAAGGCCTTACCCTAAAACACATAATAAGATATAAGCTACTGAACAAGGGTTTTATCGTGTCCTGCAATGTGGTGTTTATGGAATAACTACCGAGACGCCCTTTGACCTTTACACTACGGAGGTATTTACAAGGATCATGACATTTACAAAGGGTGATCTTTACAACAATTTACACTACAACAACAACAAAAAAAAAACATTCTCATATCCGCAACAGCGGAGCCACAGCGGAGCCACAACAGCAGAGCCAATATATATAATATATATATATATATGTATATATATATATATATATATATATATATATATAAATATATATATATATATATATATATATATATATATATATATATATATGTATACATACATATATATACGATGATGTTCGTACATGTAAGAAGCCAAGGGGAGGGTTGAGATTTCAACGGTCAGGAGGAGGGAATAGCAATGGAGAGGTGAAGTCATTGCACTCGATCTCGCATTGGGGTGAAACGTGAAGGGTCACAGTTTCTACAACGAAGGTAATATGGGAAAAAGTAATAAACAAGCAGAAACTGAATAATATAGCCGACAGATTAATATGATTGAATAAATAGACTACAGAAAGTTGTAAAAGAAGAAAGAAAATTATGGTTGGGTTAAGAAAATTCAATAAATAAAAAACGTTGGCTGATTCTGTTGGGGGCTGATGTTCCAAATTTGAAAATTAATTTTATTTCCTTACATTTCCATCTGTCGATGATGCCCTGATGCACAGAAATACCGTTGGTAGTCACGTGTTGGGTAGAATGGCCAGGAAGGTTGCTGGGATTAGGTATTGGTTTGGGAATATCTGTTCGATAATAAATATGATATTGGTCTGGGATTCTCCTAATTTTCCCCCAATTAGATTTAAAATTTTCTGGATAATACTTAAAGAAGACCATGAGTGGGTTGCTTCCTAATGGCAAACTCATGATAGAGTGGACACGATAATGCATAAGGCTTGGTGTTGTTCAAAATGATACATGAAATAGACGAGACACTCCTGCTGGTGAGCCAATGACATTGCAGCTCTTGTCTTATCTTGTGTGGCGGAAATCATGACTGAGACACGATGCCGAGTGGAGACGTACTGAAGTAACCAAAATATACCTGATTTGGGATTGTTTAAATCCCATTATACTGTGTTTATTTGGGATTGTTTAAATTCCACATACTGTGCCTCATTTGTAATCGTTTAAATCCCATATGCTGTGGTTATTTGGGATTGTTTAAATCCCATGCACTATGTTTATTTGGGATTGTTTAAATTCCACATACTGTGCCTTATTTGGAATTGTTTAATCCTATATACTGTGGTTATTTGGGATTGTTTGAATCCCATCCACTGTGTTTATTTGGGATTGTTTAAATACCACATACTGTGCCCTTTTTGTAGTTGCTTAAATCCCATATACTGTGGTTACTTGGGATTGTTTAATTCCCATATACTGTGTTTATTTGGGATTGTTTAAATTCCACATACTGTGTTTATTTGGGATTGTTTAAATCCCATATACTGTGGTTATTTGTGATTGTTTAAATCCCATGCACTATGTTTATTTGGGATTGTTTAAATCGCATGTGCTGTGTTTATTTGGGATTGTTTAAATCCCATATGTTGTGTTAATTTGGGATTGTTTAAATCTCATGTGCTGTGTTTATTTGGGATTGTTTAAATCTCATGTGCTGTGTTTATTTGGGATTGTTTAAATCCCATATACTGTTTATTTTGGATTGTTTAAATCCCATGAACTGTTTATTTGGGATTGCTTAAATCCCATATACTGTGTTTATTTCAGAGTGTTTAAATCTCATATACTGTGTTTATTTGGGATTGTTTAAATCCCATGAACTGTTTATTTGGGATTGTTTAAATCCCATATACTGTGTTTATTTCAGTGTTTAAATCTCATATACTGTGTTTATTTGTGATTGTTTAAATCCCATATGCTGTGTTTATTTGTGATTGTTTAAAGCCCATGTACTGTTTATTTGGGATTGTTTAAATCCCATATGTTGGCGTCAGGAAGGGTATCCGGCCATAAAAACATTGCCTCAAAAAGAGAACCATGACAATTACAAGATTGTCATGGGGACCGCAAGGCTAACACCCGCTCTAGCAAGGAAAATGGCCTTAAAATGCCTGTTGTTGCTGTTGTTGTTGTTGTTTAAATCCCATATGCTGTTTATTTGGGATTGTTTAAATCCCATATGCTGTTTATTTGGGATTGTTTAAATCCCATATGCTATTTATTTGGGATTGTTTAAATCCCATATACTGTTTATTTGGGATTGTTTAAATCCCATATGCTGTTTATTTGGGATTGTTTCATTCCCATGTACTGTGTTTATTTGTGATTGTTTAAATCCCATGTACTGTGTTTATTTGTGATTGTTTAAATTCCACATACTTTCCCTTATTTGGAATTGTTTAATCCCATATACTGTGGTTATTTGGGATTGTTTGAATCCCATTCACTATGTTTATTTGGGATTGTTTAAATACCACATACTGTGCCCTTTTTGTAGTTGCTTAAATCCCATATACTGTGGTTACTTGGGATTGTTTAACTCCCTTATACTGTGTTTATTTGGGATTGTTTAAATCCCATATACTGTGGTTATTTGTGATTGTTTAAATCCCATGAACTATGTTTATTTGGGATTGTTTAAATCCCATGTATACTGTGTTATTTTGGGATTTTAAAAATTCCACATACCGTGCCTTATTTGTAATTGTTTAAATCCCATACACTGTGTTTATTTGGGATTGTTTAAATTCCACATACCGTGTTTATTTGTGATTGTTTAAATCCCATGCGCTATGTTTATTTGGGATTGTTTAAATCTCATGTGCTGTGTTTATTTGGGATTGTTTAAATCCCATATACTGTTTATTTGGGATTGTTTAAATCCCATAAACTGTTTATTTGGGCTTGTTTAAATCCCATATACTGTGTTCATTTCAGAGTGTTTAAATCTCATATACTGTGTTTATTTGTGATTGTTGAAATCCCATATACTGTGTTTATTTGTGATTGTTTAAATCCCCTATGCTGTGTTTATTTGTGATTGTTTAAAGCCCATGTACTCTTTATTTGGGATTGTTTAAATCCCATACGCTGTTTATTTGGGATTGTTTAAATCCCATATGCTGTTTATTTTGGATTGTTTAAATCCCATATGCTGTTTATTTGGGATTGTTTAAATCCCATATGCTGTTTATTTGAGATTGTTTAAATCCCATATGCTGTTTATTTGGGATTGTTTCATTCCCATGTACTGTGTTTATTTGTGATTGTTTAAATCCCATATGCTGTGTTTATTTGGGATTGTTTAAATCCCATGTACTGTGTTTATTTGTGATTGTTTAAATCCCATATACTGTGTTTATTTGAGAGTGTTTAAATCTCATATACTGTGTTTATTTGTGATTGTTTAAATCCCCTATACTGTGTTTATTTAGGATTGTTTAAATCCCATGTGTTGTGTTTATTTGGGATCGTTAAATCCCATGTGTTGTGTTTATTTGGGATCGTTTAAATTCCATAAACATTGTTTATTTGGGATTATTTAAGTCCCTTAAGCTGTGTTTATTTGTGATTGTTTAAATCCCATATGTTGTGTTTGTTTGTGGTTGTTTAAATCCCCTATGTTGTGTTTGTTTGTGGTTGTTTAAATCTCATGTGCTGTGGTTATTTGTGATTGTTTAAATTCCACATACTTTCCCTTATTTGGAATTGTTTAATCCCATATACTGTGGTTATTTGGGATTGTTTGAATCCCATTCACTATGTTTATTTGGGATTGTTTAAATACCACATACTGTGCCCTTTTTGTAGTTGCTTAAATCCCATATACTGTGGTTACTTGGGATTGTTTAATTCCCTTATACTGTGTTTATTTGGGATTGTTTAAATTCCACATACTGTGTTTATTTGGGATTGTTTAAATCCCATATACTGTGGTTATTTGTGATTGTTTAAATCCCATGCACTATGTTTATTTGGGATTGTTTAAATCCCATGTACTGTGTTTATTTGTGATTGTTTAAATCCCATATACTGTGTTTATTTGAGAGTGTTTAAATCCCCTATGCTGTGTTTATTTGTGATTGTTTAAAGCCCATGTACTGTTTATTTGGGATTGTTTAAATCCCATACGCTGTTTATTTGGGATTGTTTAAATCCCATATGCTGTTTATTTTGGATTGTTTAAATCCCATATGCTGTTTATTTGGGATTGTTTAAATCCCATATGCTGTTTATTTGAGATTGTTTAAATCCCATATGCTGTTTATTTGGGATTGTTTCATTCCCATGTACTGTGTTTATTTGTGATTGTTTCAATCCCATGTACTGTGTTTATTTGTGATTGTTTAAATACCATATGCTGTGTTTATTTGGGATTGTTTAAATCCCATGTACTGTGTTTATTTGTGATTGTTTAAATCCCATATACTGTGCTTATTTGAGAGTGTTTAAATCTCATATACTGTGTTTATTTGTGATTGTTTAAATCCCATATGCTGTGTTTATTTGTTATTATTTGAATCCCATATGCTGTTTATTTGGGATTGTTTAATTCCCATACACTGTGTTTATTTGTGATTGTTTAAATCCCATGTACTGTGTTTATTTGTGATTGTTTAAATCCCATATACTGTGTTTATTTGAGAGTGTTTAAATCACATATACTGTGTTTATTTGTGATTGTTTAAATCCCATATGCTGTGTTTATTTGTTATTATTTGAATCCCATGTACTGTTTATTTGGGATTGTTTAAATCCCATATGCTGTTTATTTGGGATTGTTTAATTCCCATATACTGTGTTTATTTGTGATTGTTTAAATCCCATATACTGTGTTTATTTGAGAGTGTTTAAATCCCCTATGCTGTGTTTATTTGTGATTGTTTAAAGCCCATGTACTGTTTATTTGGGATTGTTTAAATCCCATACGCTGTTTATTTGGGATTGTTTAAATCCCATATGCTGTTTATTTTGGATTGTTTAAATCCCATATGCTGTTTATTTGGGATTGTTTAAATCCCATATGCTGTTTATTTGAGATTGTTTAAATCCCATATGCTGTTTATTTGGGATTGTTTCATTCCCATGTACTGTGTTTATTTGTGATTGTTTCAATCCCATGTACTGTGTTTATTTGTGATTGTTTAAATACCATATGCTGTGTTTATTTGGGATTGTTTAAATCCCATGTACTGTGTTTATTTGTGATTGTTTAAATCCCATATACTGTGTTTATTTGAGAGTGTTTAAATCTCATATACTGTGTTTATTTGTGATTGTTTAAATCCCATATGCTGTGTTTATTTGTTATTATTTGAATCCCATATGCTGTTTATTTGGGATTGTTTAATTCCCATACACTGTGTTTATTTGTGATTGTTTAAATCCCATGTACTGTGTTTATTTGTGATTGTTTAAATCCCATATACTGTGTTTATTTGAGAGTGTTTAAATCACATATACTGTGTTTATTTGTGATTGTTTAAATCCCATATGCTGTGTTTATTTGTTATTATTTGAATCCCATGTACTGTTTATTTGGGATTGTTTAAATCCCATATGCTGTTTATTTGGGATTGTTTAATTCCCATATACTGTGTTTATTTGTGATTGTTTAAATCCTATGTACTGTGTTTATTTGTGATTGTTTAAATCCCATATACTGTGTTTATTTGTGATTGTTTAAATCCTATGTACTGTTTATTTGTGATTGTTTAAATCCCATATACTGTGTTTATTTGTGATTGTTTAAATGCCATATACTGTGTTTCTTTGGGATTGTTTAAATCCCATTTTCTGTGTTGGTTTGGGATTGTTTAAATCTCATGTGCTGTGTTTATTTGCGATTGTTTAAATCCCCTATACTGTGTTTATTTAGGATTGTTTAAATCCCATGTGTTGTGTATTTGGGATCGTTAAATCCCATGTGTTGTGTTTATTTGGGATCGTTTAAATTCCATAAACATTGTTTATTTGGGATTATTTAAGTCCCTTAAGCTGTGTTTATTTGTGATTGTTTAAATCCCATATGTTGTGTTTGTTTGTGGTTGTTTAAATCCCATATGTTGTGTTTGTTTGTGGTTGTTTAAATCTCATGTGCTGTGGTTATTTGGGATTGTTTAATTCACATATACTGTGTTTATTTGCCTATTATGTACTGGTGAACTCCCAATTCATTTAAAGTGTATTACTATATGCGGTACTCAAGTGTTTGCCACACACCTATTTATGTGTATGCTCCTTCCACGATAATGAAGGTGTGTTTATGTTCTAAGTACTTGAATTGCCAATTGTTCCTTGTGTTCAGCTGTTTGTAAGCATTTATAAGGTGGTATAAACCCTTGGGAGTGGCAAACCCTACAAGAACTATGGGCCTTTCACAAGCCCTAGGCCAAGGAGCGGCCAAGCATGACTTCAGGGACTTTCATAATCGTGCTTGGATGCTTGTCATCACATTTACCTTTCAGAGGTATCCGAGGGCAAAATTACCTGTAGTTGGTTGTGCGGGTCGGGGTTGAAGTAATTTGGGACTCTGGATTGAAACATTTGGGGGTTAAAGAGTTAGGAATGATTAGGATGGGAATGGAGAACTAAGCAACTCCTCACTCATGAAATATCCCACATGTCTGCGCCTGAGATAGCCTCTCCTAATCAAACTCCTACTGCGTGGCTTCCCGTGCCGACCCCTGAAAATAACCAAATGCGGAGGTGTGAAAGGTGGGTGTCTGGCCTTTTAAACCCACGCTTGCTCGAGGGAGGTGGAACTCGTCAGCCTTGACTGACAGTCTATCTAAAAGAAGGACAACTCTGGTTTCAAACCCGGACAGGTAGAGCGTGTCAACCTTGACTGACAGTCTATCTAAAAGGAGGACAACTCTGATTTCAAACCCGGACAGGTAGAGCGTGTCAACCTTGGCTGGCAGTCTACCTAAAAGAAGAACTCTGGTTTCAAACCCGGACAGGTAGAGCGTGTCAACCTTGACTGACAGTCTATCTAAAAGAAGGAGAACTCTGGTTCCAAACCCGGACAGGTAGAGCGTGTCAACCTTGGCCGGCAATCTACCTAAAAGAAGGACAACTCTGGTTTCAAACCCGGACAGGTAGAGCTTGTCAACCTTGGCCGGCAATCTACCTAAAAGATGGACAACTCTGGTTTCAAACCCGGGCAGGTAGAGCTCGTCAACCTTAACCAGCAATTTACCACCAAGTGGTACCTCCTGTTACCTCGACATTGACTCGTTTACCCCTTCCAGTTCCACTTACACTGTGAAATGAAACGGGATTCTCATGTTTTGTTTCAAACCAGAGCGATGATCGTTTTATGTTTTGGGGTCTGGGTTCCTGCTCTTTCTTTCTGTTCCCATCCCCCATTTACCTTTTTCTTTTGCTCGTATTTTTTCTCCTTCCTTTTCGTCTTTTCTTCTTCTTTTTATCTTTTCTTCTATTCTACTATTTCCAGTCTCAGCTATCTTGTGTCCTTTTTGACTGGGATTTTCTTTGGAATCTGATGAATTCTTCCTCTGTGAAGGGTACCATGAATAAACACGTCACATGTCATGGCCGTCTGTGTGGTATTGGGTTTTACTAGAGTCCCTGTATAAAGAGAGTTGCGCCATGCGCTGACCCGAGATTTCTGGTCACGTGATTTCGTGGCGCCATTTTGTGTCTAACTTCACCGTGCGTGAACGTCAGCTTGGTACGGGAATGTTGTTTATTGCCAAACAAAATGACTGGTTGTTCTGCTTTTGGTTGTTCAAACCAATCTGGGAAATATAAGATGTATAGATTTCCAAGTGATAAAGTCAGAAGACAAATTTGGGAAGCGAAAGTCAGACGAAAGAGCTGGAAAGCGATCGACTCCTCGAGACTCTGCCAGGTAGGCCCACGCCGCTTGATGATCGATGTTCAAAAGCAATTCTATCTGCTCGGTTTTTTTTTGGTTGTCTGTCCGTTGAAAACCCTTTTAAAGGGAAGTGATTTGTGTTTGTTTATAATCTTCAAGGAGCTGACCAAAAATGCATTTCCGTGGGAAGAACCCTGCTCAATTTTTTTCGGGTAGTCCTAGCGGACCGCATATTGTCATTGATTGATGAAATGTCCCGGTACAGTGACATTGCCTGGTCTGCGGTTGGGTAGTCTGCGGGCAATGTCACTGTACTTTTTCAGAGGGAATTAATTTTGATTTTATAGGGGTGGGAAACCCATGGTCCGTTTTGTTTTCAGTTGTCTGTCCGTCCATTCAAAACTTATTCCGAGGCAAGTTATTTTTTTGGTTTAAAATCTTTAGCCTAATCGGCAATCATAAAAGCAATTATAGGGGGGGACCTGCTCAATTTTTTTGCGGGTTGTGCAGCCATCCATACGGCCAAAATTCGACGAGTTATTGTTTGCTTTGTACAGTGCTCATGCGTCTTGTGAGGGGGAAGCTCACTTGTGAGGAGTGAACGGAGTAGTGATGAGTCTCACTTGTGAGGAGTGAACGGAGTAGTGATGAGTTTCACTTGTGAGGAGTGAACGTAGTGGGATGAAGTGTTGGTCTGGTCAGAGTGTTGTATTACGGGCAGAGTTTTCTTACGGTCTGAATGTATGAATCATGTTCTGTACTGAATGTATGAACCAAGTTTTGTACTGAATGTTTACTGTGTTGGCCTCATCGTGTTCCTGGTGAAATTAAACAAGTTATGGTGAATACGACGTCGTATCTGTGCTTTTCCATATCTGTTCGACTAGACGAACCGTGCACACTGCAGGTATTTTTTAAAGTTTTTTCTCTGTTTAATTACGGCTTGGCGCAGTCGAAAATTAAGTGTTAATTAAGTCGCCAGCTATGAAACATATTAATCGATCAGGCAATATCCATCAGAGTTCTGGGCAAGGGTGTAGTAATAAATGAACGTTTCAATCTTACTAGATGCCGATGACGTTTTCCTTATGTCAGAGACAGAAGCTGACTTGCAGCTTGTTAAATCATTACAATGGAAATTGAATATAAATGTCGATAAAACTAAAGTTGTACACTATAGAAATATGGCAATACCACGTACAGAATTTGTTTTAAGTGTGTTAGACTATATGTCGGCTGGAAGTCCTACACCGGAATTGCTCTCGGCACCCTTTAAAAAATATTGGATATGCCCACACTCCTTTCTAAAAGTTATTAAAATTCAGAGAACGACAGCATTGGTTTGTCTTACTTATAATGTTAGCTCTTATATGCAGTGTTGGCTTGTAATGTGCATTGCCATACCACTTTTAATATCACCACACAGCTCTTTTTCACGGCAATAGCTGAGTTTTTGACAAAACAAATATCACCTGTATGTAATAATAAGACTAAATATGTGTAGTAAAATTTTTTTTAGCAGGTTTAGAATATATCACCCCATATCGCGAATGTACATGTATATCTAATCCGACACACTTAGACACAAAATGGCGTCCAAATTTGAGTTGACACAACTCTCTATATACAGGGACTCTAGGTTTTACGTGAACATTAAGGAATGCATGATGGACCGGAAATGATGAGGCGGAACCGGAAGTGATGTGAGAGAATGCGTGGAGAGGAGATGGAAGAAAGACGCCATTAAACGGTTGAGTTGAAGAGTCTGTGTGTCTGCTGCCATTACTATACAACACCTTGGTTGTCTAGGATCCTGACCCGATTGGTAATGTTATGGGAGGCTGATCTATCAACAGGTGTAAAGTTGCTGGTTTTATTATGACTCAGCGACTTGGCTCTAGAGACTACCACCAGTGTTATTAACCGCAACAAGTCCTCTATACCTCCTCTCTTTCAGGGTCTGGATGTTTTTATTTTCCCTTTGGATCGGGCCAATCTTTTTGCAATTTGCCTCTAATCCCTCACCTAAGGAGGGATTTTTTACTCTACAATTCTACTCTAATTTCCTACCTGCCTGTACTTCCTGGATAGGCGCCCGCGGAACTACGTAACTTCCGGTTAGTGCACCCTTCGCGACAACAGTCACGTGATCGGATACGTTGAAAACAAACCACAAAAGGGCACGTGTTACAGCTTACTTCCGGTAGTCACGCCCTCACCTATTCCATTCTTTCTCCCGCTTTTTCAAAACGTCCAAGCTGAATCCTCATTGAATATACACGCTTCTTCCTTCTTCCTCTAAAACTAAAAGCATTTTAAAACATTTTGAAATGCTTCACTTTGATGTTTTTTTTCTCCATCAGGAGTACCTATGTGCTCTTCTTCTTCAGCACCACCTACTCCTTTTATTTTCCTTCTTCACAGAGATTATTTTCCAAAACTGTCGGTGAGCTCAGTGCTTGGTCCACCAACCGTTCTTCTGCACATCCAGCACTATCTTTCTCCATGCCTTCAACAACAATTCTTACCTCCCATTTCATGAGCTTTATCTCTTTGTCCAATTTGGGAATTGTGCATATCCAGTCACTGAATTGGTTCACCAATCAAAAGCTAGACGCCAATTGTTTTTTTGGAGGTCCAAAGGTCAAAGGTCAAGGTTGTGTAAAATCGTCAATTTACTTGAAATTTTAAGAATTTGCATATTGGGTCACTGGATTGGTTCACTAATCAAAAGGTAGGAGGAGTCGATTGTTTTTGTACATCAAAAGGTCAAAGGTCAAGGCTGCATAAAATCATCAATTTTCATCCGATTGACTCGAAATTTTAAGAATTTGCATATTGGGTCACATAATTGGTTCACTAATCAAAAGGTAGAAGCCAATTTTGTTTTTGTAGGTCCAAAGGTCAAAGGTCAAGGTTGTGTAAAATCGTCAATTTACATCCGATTGACTTGAAATTTTAAGAATTTGCATATTGGGTCACTGAATTGGTTCACTAATCAAAAGGTATGAGGAGTTGATTGTTTTTTTAAGATCAAAAGGTCAAAGGTCAAAGTTGCATAAAATCATCAATTTTCATCCAATTGACTCGAAATTTTAAGAATTTGCATATTGGGTCACTGAATTGGTTCACTAATCAAAAGGTATGAGGAGTCGATTGTTTTTTTTAGATCAAAGGTCAAAGGTCAAAGTTGCATAAAATCATCAATTTTCATCCGATTGAATTGAAATTTTAAGAATTT
Organism: Myxine glutinosa; assembly: GCF_964187855.1. Lineage (NCBI taxonomy): Eukaryota > Metazoa > Chordata > Myxini > Myxiniformes > Myxinidae > Myxine > Myxine glutinosa. Next base: position 149,881,535 of record NC_136266.1, read on the forward strand.
GCCTATTGGGTCACAGAATTAGTTCACCAATCAAAAGCTAGAAGCTGATTTTTTTTAGATTTAAACCTCAATGGTCAAGGCTGCATAAAATCATCAATTTTCATTTTGTATTTTTTTTTTAAACTGTTTTTGTTATTTTGAGCATACGGAAGAAGACAAAGACATCTGAATACAAACAGACACAGACGGGCTTTGCATTTCCAGATGCTTTCTCGTTTTTATTTGTCTCATGTTCCATTAGAATCACTACGCATGTGCCAGACGTGGTCAATAAAAGTGCAGTAACAGTTGTAGGAAATTTAAACTGCACAGAAAATCTTCTTCTTATTCTTTCCTATGCAGCACATGGCTTCGGGTAGAATTATTCGCTGCGGGCACTGTGCCATTGATGCAGTGCCCCCTGAAGGTTGGAGCAGGAATTTTTTAATTTCATCATAGTGCTGGTGATAGCTCGTCTCGTCTTAGCGAAGGACACCGTGGGATCGTCGGCATGAATCGACTAATATCGGCAGGTGGGACGCCCGGCTTAACGTCCACCCGAGGCAGGGGAACTTATGATGCAACATCCTGCCTGTGACATCCCTACATTTGGAGAATATACAGTCTTGCCGGGAATCGACGCCAGGTTTAGCGAGTGTGTACAGTTCTAGACCCTCGTGCCAGCGCTCACAGTCATTGAGATGCTCTGATTAAGAAAGGTGATGCGCTTCACCGTAAGTAATAACAATGGAGATGTCATCATGTCATGTTGTCATGTGCTTTGGGGTGACACAGGTGACATTTCCTAATACATCCAAAGCTGGCCTGAGCGAGGGTGCATTAAGAAATATACACAACATTTGGACAAACATCATCAGATGAATGTAAGATTTTATGGGTTTTCAGGTAGGGATACTATTACCATATAAATATGTTAAGTAATGTAGGTGTCAAGGACTCAAGTAATATGGACAGGTTTATGCTCAAGAGTGTTGCTATGGTGATTTTCCACTTCCAAGTTCTGCCAATCATTCGGCGTTATCTGATTTTCAGATGAACTTCATTTGTGTACAATATCCGTGTGCGAAGCATGTTGCACACTTTTAATCTCAGTAATGGGTGCAGTGTTGTCACATGACACGCAATGGCCTGGGTATGATGACCATGGTTGTTACAGCCACCATCTCAATACAAGTCTTTCGATGCATCGTCTCTTGTAACATCTGGAATGATGTGAAAGTTATTTACTTCGTCCATTATTAAAAATACAACAAGGAATCTGGATGCTGTTGCTCTACCATGTTTCAAGATGAAGGCTCGGATAAATATACACCAGTGCGCATTCATTTTCCGAAGATATGCTGCGCTGATGTGTCTTGTATGATGTATGTGTGTATATGTATGTATATAATTATATACAGGTGTGTGTATATATATATATATATATATATATATATATATATATATATATATATATATATATGTAATTATATGCAAATGGGGGTGTGTATATATATATATATATATATATATATATATATATACATACATACATACATACATACATACATACATACATATCTATATATAATTCTATATACATATATATAGATATACATACACACACAATGACTACTGCTTCTGTTCTTATTTGTAAAATTTTGACAAACATTGGATGAGCAGATACTGGAGTTTATTGATAATTCTATGTGCATGGCTCATGTTATTAGCTAATGCAATCGTGGAAAGCTTTAAGGGATATCGTGTGTAGAGGAGGGTGTGTTGGGGGGATGGAAATGGGGAGTGGATCGAAGGTGGGGGTAGGTGGGGTGGGGATGGGGGGTGAGGGTGAAGTTGACTGTCTGGAGCTGAGTGTAAGTGTGTATCTTCAGACGTACAGGGCTGTAGGTTCGTGCAAGCAAGCGCCGCTTGTGTTTTGAAATCCTTGGGATTTTAACGATCATATTATCTGGTTTTCCGAAACAAGGTGCACTTGGCAGATAGTTCACCAAGACTCCTTGCTGCCATTGTTTTCTTTTTGTGGTTTCGAGCACGAGTGAGTTGTGGACATTGGCATCCATAGAGAGGCTCGTTGTCAGCTCAACAGAAGACGAACGGATTAAACCTTTAATTGAGGGAATTTTCTCCTTGTGTTCCAAGTGCATCGAGGTGAGAAGCGAAAATTAATCTGGTCCAGCCATGGCTGGTTCAGGGACACATTGTTTTTCTCAAGCAATGACATGGGCAAAAGGCCTGTTGACCTCCGTAGAACCAGCCTGTGTGCACCTGAGGACCAAGGTATGGGATGTTTGGTATAAATTGGATTAACTTGATTTCTGCATGTCTCGGTCGGTGATCGGCTTTATTCGAGAGACTTTCATGGAGGTAGAATTGTTTCAATATTTGTCAATAAAAAAAAAAATATATATATATATGTATATGTATATATATATGCACACACACACATATACATCGCCTTCAGAAAGTATTCACACCCGTTGACATTTTCACATTTTGTTGTGTGAATTGAATTTATTGCATGTTGCATGAATTGTGATGTTGTGATGTTGCATGAATTTAAAATTGATTAAATTGAGAATTATTTGTTAATTATATACACATAATACCACATAATGTCAAAGTGGAATTTTATTTTAGAAATGTTTTACAAAATAATTTAAAATGAAAAGCAGAAATATCTAATTTACATAAGTATTCAGTGCCCTGAGTCAATACTTCTTAGACTCACCTTTAGCAGCAATTACAGCTTCGACACATCTTGGGTATGTCTGTATCAGATTTGCACATCTGGATTTGGGGAGATTCTCACATTCTTCCCTGCCGATTTGCTGAAGCCCTTCAAGTTGAATATGGAGCGTCGGTGAACAGCAATCTTCAGGTCTTCCTACAGATTCTCAATGGGATTCAACTCTTGGCTTTGGCTGTCTGGGCACTCAAAGATTTTCACGTTCTTGTTCTGAAGCCATTCTGGTGTTGCTTTGGCTGTATGTTTGGGGTCATTGACCTGTTGGAATGTAAATCTTTGCCACAGTCTCAGGTCTTTTGCACTCTGAAGCGGGTTCTCCTCAAGGATTTGCCTGTATTTGTCTCCATTCTTTGTTCCCTCTATCCTTACAAATCTCCCAGTCCCTTCCGCTGAAAAACATCGCCATAGCTTGATGCTGCCACCACCATGCTTCACGGTAGGGATGTGTTAGATGGGTGATGAGCTGTGCCTGGTTTCCGTGAGATGTAGCACTTTGCATTCAGGCCAAAGAGTTCAGTTTTCGTCTCAACAGACAACAGAATATTTTTGCCTCATGCTCTCAGTCTTTCAAATGCCTTTTTGCAAACTCCAGGCATGCTGTCATGTCTTTTTCTCAGGAGTGGCTTCCGTCTGGCCACTCTCCCATAAAGCCTAGATTTGTGAAGTGCTGCAGAGACTGTTGTCCTTCCAGCAGGTTCTCCCATCTCAGGAAAAGAACTCCGTAGTTTTGCCAGAGTGGTTATGTTCTTCGTCACCTCCCTGACTAAAGGTCCTTCTTGCCCGGTTGCCCAGTTTGGTCGGACGGCCAGCTCTAGGAAGAATCTAGGTAGTTCCATATTCTTTCCATTTCCTAATCATGGACCTCACTGTCCTCTTGGGAACTTTAAATACTCTAGAAATTGTTTTATACCCTTCCCCAGATCTTCCGAACCCTCACAATTCTATCTTGGATTTCTAAGGACAGTTCTTTGGATGTCATGGTTTCTGCTCTGACATGCACTGTCAACTGTGGGACCTTATGGAGAAATGTGTGTTTCTTTCTAAATCACGTCCAATTCATTGAATTGGCCACAGATGGACTCCAATCAAGTTATAGAGACATCTCAAGGATGATCAAAGGAAATTGGATGCACCTGAGCTGAATTTGGAGTGTCATAGCAAATGGGTTGAATACTTATTGACTCAACTCATTTCAGCTTTTAATGTTTAGTCAATTTGTAATAAATTGTAAAAAGGAAATTCCACTTTGACATTATGTGGTATTATGTGTACATTAGTTTTTAAAATCTCAAATTTAATCCATTTTAATTTCAGGCTGTAACACAACAAAATGTGAAAAAAGTCAAGGGGTGTGAATACTTTCTGAAGGCACTGTATGTATATATACACATCCTGTGACTTCTCTAACAAAGAACTTAAACACAGGAGGCCATTAAGCCCAGAAAAGCCTGTGTCATGGTTGCCAACCTATGGTTGTCTGTCCTTGCCCAATCCTTTTTTAATGCTGAGCATCAAGCAAGGAAGCAGCACAGTACCATTTTTAGAATCTTCGGTCTGGCTCGGTCAGGGTTCGAATCACCGACCTCCCAGACACAGCGTGCACACTCTAACAATGACATCACAAAGTCTGGTTAAACTCGTTATATTTTTTAATATCAAAAGTTCACGTTTCCTTTGGTAATCTTAATATCTCGTTCTGAGAACATTTTGAACGTCCTCATGTGTATCCGACATTGATCTGAATGAGTATAGGTGAGTTTGAAGTTTCTTATGAGTTTGAATCTGGATGGGCAAGAGACCTTGTTGTCGGTATGTACCTGCAGAGTGAGATCACCGATGGGATCAACCCACATGCCTTCAGGAGTCGAACCTTCCACCGTCCGCGCCGTTGTGCCTTTTGTCGCCAATTGGTGGCGCCACGCGGCTGTCTATGCAGAGGTAAGACCCTGAATTCAATTACTCATTACAACAAAATCTGGACAGTTCCAAACAACCGATGCAGAAGTTTGAGGAAGAAATATTTGTCTCATTCGAGTTTTGGAAGAGGAAAGATATTGGTGGAAGGTTCATGGCTCTGGCAGAAGTCCAGACCAGAAAATTAGATTATGGCACCAAATGTTTTATTTATTTCTGTTTATAACACACATTTTCAAGATCATATTGTCTGGTTTTCCTTAGCAAGGACCTACACTTGTTGTGAGTTGAGTGAGTGACAAGTTGAGCGGAGTGACCTTAAGTTGCCCTCTGTCGGATTAGCTTTCTATGTTGAGAAATCAAGTTGTTGGACTGCAACAGCCTGACCGCAGGATTCAATGTACCAGGATGATGAATCAGAGAACCACAGACGGAAGGAAGGTTCCTGTGCAGTAGAGAAAGTTCACTTTTGTGAAAGTATTCCCAGGTGGAGTTGATATCAGAGGCTGTGGAGATGGCGGCCCAATCGTTTTGGTAAGAGGGGATGTTGCAGTCCCTCGCAGTTGGCGTGTATGGAGAGCTATATTCTGCAGCATTGGCATTGCTTCCTGATAACGGTCAGAGAGATGGGAGAGCACGCAGTGGGCGTGGCAGCGAGTACAGTGGGGGTGACGGGGCAGTAGCCGGGGGTGGCATGGCGATCTGTGGCGGCGCAGATGCACCGGCAGGGAGGTACCCACAGGAAAGAGTTCCTGACTTTCGGAAAGAGTTCCTGACTTTGAGCGGACACTCTCCACTCAATGCAAACCGGATTTCAGATTTCTCTTGTGCATCAGATGGAGGATAGCATAGGGGTATCCTTTTGAGTGAATTTGACAAGAAATAGAGAAGAATGACATTAAAAGTATGAAAGGAGGAAGCCAAGGAAAGAATAGAGATGATGCGCCAGGCTGGTAACTGATAAACTTTTGGTTTAGCAAAAGCCGAAACAATCACGATGTCAAAATCGACATGACAGGACCAACTTAGTAGGTATAAGAAGGGCAGGTACATGGATTCACAATATAATTAGCAACACAGGGAACAAACAGCAACAGTTAGACAGGACAGATCCGGTCCAGTGTTCTTGTCTTTACTTCTGCCACCGAAGGTGGATATGGCGGTTGTCTGTTTGCCCTGTCTCTCTGTTTGTCTGTTGGTGAACAGGATATCTCAAAAAGTTGAGGACGCATTCGGACGAAACTTGGTGCACAGGTTGGGTATGTGAAAGTACAAATTGATTCAATTGCAGTGAAGATTAGAATCTGGATCCGGATCAGAAAATTTTTCAAAGTGATTCTTTACCATTGAGTGATACGCCCAAAAACAATATATAGCATGATATTTCAAAAAGTTGTGGATGACTTGTGAGAAAACAAGGTGGATGAGCTAGTTAGGCGACAAGAACAATCCGATCAGATTTTGATTCAGGTCCGAATCCAGATCTGGCCTATCAGTAGATACAAAACGTAAACCGTTTTCAGCCTGGCGGAGGTATTCTCTTGAGTGACGTTCTAGTTTGGAGAAGTTTTCACGAAACTGGGAAACTGCACCCACTACCAACAGAAGACAAATGATACCTGCATGCAGGTCGCACATAAAGACCATTTTGAGGATACTAACACAGGTTGTCTGATGCGTTCATACAGGCCACATGCAAAAACCACTTGGATATCAAAATATGTGACCTGAGCATACGAGGCAGTTAGTGGTGCTTTACGTTTTGAATGTGTATCTTTTCTTTTTAAAATGAAGATCTACCCTGCCAGCCTGAAAATTAAACTAAAGGCTTTTCCAAATAAAAGGACATCAGATAAATGAAGGTTACACCATTGACATCAGTCTATATAAGTCTGCTTTTGTGGTATTTTGAGGTGAATTATTTTTACCATAACAATCAGGTCAGCCTGGTTTCAAGTCATACCAAAAGAAATACTTGTATCTTGAAAATTTTACAACTTACCCATTGCAACTGACAAAAAGATTGAATCGTCGAAGCTTCCTAATGTGATGCTCACGTGTCAATAAATAATCCTGAAATATTGGCCAATATAAATGATGGGGACATTTTGGGCACATTGAAGTTTGTCTTTTGGTAGTTTTGTGAATGAAATACCCTCCATTGGACCTTGAAATGTGTGGGCATCCATCCATCCTTTGCTGTGTTCAGACAATTGTGACTCTTTGTACAAATATTTTTTTAAATGAACAAAACTAACTCTGCAGCAACAACTCTGAAATTTCCACTGCTTCTCCACTTGTCATCTTGAGTGACGCAAGCGAAGTAATCATGTGATTGGAATCGAAGATTTCGGAGTTAGACGCTGGACCTTGCCTGAATTAAATGTCTTAGATGGCGTCTGTAGTTGCTTAGCAACCCACCGGAGCTGCGGAATTATTTGCGGTTCATTAGCTTCGGTTTTATAGGATTTTCGGGCAGATAGTGAGTCCGCAAGAATATACATAGATATCAAGTGAATCGGTTGAAAATTGACCTTGACATTTGACCTTTTGATCTATTGACCTCAAAAACAATAAGCTTCCAGCTTGCCACTATAGCAGGTACCAGGTGGTTAGGTTTCGTGAACATCAGAGTAAAAATGTGACCTGTAGGTGATTGATATACAAAGAAACAGATAAAAATATAAAGAACTAGCCGAATGCACCCGGCGTTGCCCGGGTTCTTTTTGAATGAATTTACTACTACAATTCAGCTTTTACTCGCGGCGGTAGAAGATTGACTACTATAATTCAGCTCAGCTTTTAATTGCGAAATGGGCCCAGCCTAGCCGAGGCGGCCTCGACCGGCCTCGCCACCTAGCCTTTTTTTTTTTTTTTTTGCATACAGAGTCGAGGCTCGTGAAAGAGCTAACATTTATCAAACAAACAAACAAATCAAACAAACAAGCAAACAAAGTATATAAAAAGGGGAGCGGTCGACAAGATGGGGAGAGAAGGGGAGGAAGCACACAAACACAACATTTGAGAGCAGGGACATCGGGAGATGTTTTTGGAGGGAGAGGGCCTGGGGGGAGGCAGGATAGGTATAAAACGCAAGGACACCAAGGACTTCCAGGAAAGAAGTCAAAAGTCACCTCAAAAAAGTGGATTTGGGGTGAAATTAGCGGGGATAGAAAAGATCAAGGTTTTGGATTAGGGAAGATAAGAGATGGTGGTGAACAGCCGTTTTAAAGACCTGGAGGGAGGAGTGGGATTGAAGAGAGTGAGGGAGTTTGTTCCAGAGGCGGGAGAAAAGAGGTATGAAGGAATGAAGGTGAGCAGAGAGTCTTGATTTTGGCAGTTTAACCATAAGAGGGTTGCAGGCAGATCTTGTGCGACCTGCAGGAATATTTGGGGGACAGAGCCCAGAGAGAGCTGGGGGAGCAAGGCCGGAGAGGAGTCGGTAGAAGATGGAAAGACCACCAACCTGCCTGCGGTGATTAAGTGAAAGGCCCTCGGAGATAGCGTCATCACGGGAGATTCCAATGATTCTGAACGCTTTGGTTTCAACAGCGTGAAGACGAGCTAGGTGTGAGGCAGGAGCACCAGCCCAGAGGGGAGAGCAGTACTCCATTGAGCTGCAGATGAAAGCCTTGTATGTGGTGAGGAGCTCAGGTGTGCCAAGGAAGGACTTCGCACAACGGAGGATGCCCAGTCGGCGACTGGCTTTGGAGGCCAGCTTGGAAATGTGGTTTTCCCAGGAAAGATCATGGCAGATAGTGAGACCCAAAAGCTTGAGTGACAGAACTTCTTGGAGAGGATTATTCAGAAAGTAGATGGGAGGGTTGTCCAGTCGGTGTTTTCAGAGAGACATCGTAAGAGTGTGAGATTTGTCTGGATTGAAGGACATGTTCCACTTGTTTGCCCAGTCTGTGATTTTGTCCAGGTCTGCAGAGAGTGAGGAGGCTGCAGACTGCCGATCTGAGGGATGAGGAATGGAGCGGCAGAGAGTGGAGTCATCAGCAAAGAGATAGAGAGGATTTTCAAGAGAGTCAGAGAGATCATTGATGAAGACCAGAAAAAGCACAGGGCCCAGAACACTGCCTTGGGGAACTCCAGCCTGAACAGGAAGAGGAGATGAGAGAAACCCATTCAGGGCCACACGTTGACGACGACTAGAGAGGAAGTCCGCCAGCCATGCGTGGAGATTTCCATGGATACCAAAGGAGGAGTGTTTGGTGAGCAGAGCGGGGTGCCAGACCGTATCGAAGGCACGTGATATGTCGAGGGAGACAGCTCTAATTTCCTGTTTGGCATTGAGGACCTCCATCCATTGTTGAGACAGCAGAAGCAGCATGTCCAGAGTAGAGTGACCTGGTCTGAAACCAAATTGATGATCAGAGATCAAGCCATTGCAGAAGAGGAAAGATTTCATATCCGAAGCAATGATGGATTCCATGACTTTGCTGATAATTGGGAGAAGGCTGATTGGTCTGTAGTGGCTAGGATCTGTTTTTGCACCTTTTTTGTGCAAAGCGGTGATGTTGGCTGATTTCCAAGCAGATGGCAGTTGACCTTGAGCAAAAGAGAGGGTGAAGAGGACAGAGAGAGGGAGTGAAAGAGCGGAAGAACATGATTTTAGGACCCGTGGGCTTATGCCGTCAGGTCCAGTTGCAGAATCAGAGTCGAGGGTTGACAGAAACTTTTCCACCTTGTCAGGAGGAAAGGACACGGAGTCCAGGAGCAGCTGGGTACGACTGTGTATGGTGGGTACAGAGAGGGATGGGTTTGGGACACAAAACCTTCCCGGGGCCCGTCCCGACATTTTTGGTTCTTTTTGAATGCATTTACTACTATAATTCAGCGTTTACTCGCGGCCGTAGAAGATTGACTACTATAATTCAGCTCAGCTTTAATTGCGAAATGGGCCCAGCCCGGCCGAAGCGGCCTCGGCCGGCTTCGCCATCTAGCCTATAACCTTCCCAGGGCCCGTCCCGACATTTTTTGTTTAAGAGGTTACCTCCTATCTTTCACCGTTCAGGAGATTAGCACGTGCAGACAAACAAACAAACAAAAACTTTCTTTTATATATATAGATAACAGACCAGACCAACAAATATACAATATTTGTGAATCTTCGATTTCGCAAACAACAAACAGACAGACAGGTGTGAAAAGATAACCTCCATCTACCTTCAATGGCAGAGGTAACAACTCAGTTGTTTCTCCACTGTGTAATGTCGACTCAAATAAAATGTGAAAAGAAGCTGAAAACAAGTGGAGGTACAAGTCAAGGTACGAGTAAAGGTATGAGTAAAGGTACGAGTAAAGGAGAATCCATGCATGTACAGCACCTGTCTGCTGGCTCTGCATCATCTCCAGGTCCAGGAAAATGCTACTGAAGTAGAATACCAGCTGCAGATTAAGGTATAAATTTATAAATTGGCCAAGGTATCATCACACAGTGGCCTACTCTTTTTGAAAGGTGCTAGGATCTTCAAAATCCACAAGCAGATGCTAGCAAATAGTACCGCCAGCTTAACCTCCCATCCAAAGGACGACATATTATTTGATGTAACACAATGGCGATGAATCACCAGGACGGCAGTTTATAGTCGGGTCAACAATCAAACTAAGACTAGAAAGTTCATAGGGGAATATTTGACTTTGAGCTATTTTGTGAGGATTGTGAAGGACGATTAAAGAATACTGAGATCGTAAAGATGCTAAACATATGTTGTTTCACTTTTAACAGTAACTAAAATGAGTGTTATACAGGTACAGGTGTCATAGCTTCTTCTGGAATGGTAACCATGGACGTCTGTGCCACAGCATCACCTACTGCAGGGTGTTTGACAAACAGGGGGTTCCTATTCACCTTGTTTTGTTTGGTACCACTACCAGTTAATAACTCAACATCAAAAGAAACTCATCAAGTCTTTAGAAGAACTCATTGAAATCCTCCACGCAAAAATGAAAAATATTTGACCACAGGTAAAGTTCAGCGATCTTTACTAAACACATGTCAATAAACAAGAGGTTGCCTCAATCACAAAAAAACAAAAAGCATGAACATCACAAGGGGTGGTGCAACAAAAGTCACAGCACTACAACACAAAGGCACGCACCTGAATACAGTCAAAACAAAATGACACAGGAATGGACACAACACTCCTCACAGTCAAGGACAGAATGACAGCAGTCCTCAATATCGTGTGTGTCCTCCCTGATCTGTGATGCAGGCTGTACACCTCCGACACATGCTCTGTACCAGGCGTCTGATGCGGTCCTGGGGAAGTCTGTCCCACTCCTCCTGCAAGCCTTGAATGAGCATTTGCCGATTGACAGCCGTTGATCTCCTCGATGCAAGACGTCAACCAAGCTCATCCCATAAATGCTCAATGGGATTGAGGTCAGGTGAACAAGGCATCCAAGGCATCACCTCAACACCCTGTTTCCGGAGGAAGTCGGTGGTCAGGCGAGCAGCATGGAGTCGAGTGTTGTCCTGCTGGAAAACTGCAATGTCAGGATGAGCCTGGAGAAATGTCAGCAGATGGGGTCTCAAAACTTCATTGACATAACGCTGACTAGTGAGATTGCCTTCGATGATGACCAGAGGTGTCCTGAAACGGGTGGAAATGCCGGCCCATACCATCACACTGGGTCCTCCCCAATGATTGATCTGGCGAATAGAGCATGATGCATACCTTTCCCTACCTCTGCGCCATACCCGTTGACGCCCATCAGCAGCATGGCGGCAAAATCTGGACTCATCACTGAAAAGATCACTCCACTGTTGCTGTGTCCAGCGGCGATGCTGCAGACACCATCTTAGTCTGTTTTGCCAATGCACTGCGTTCAACACTGGACCTCTGCAAGGACGTCTTGCTACCAGGCCCCGACTTCTCAAACCCCTCCGCACAGTAGAGACACTGATGTGGTTGTTGTGGCGACCTTTTGTAACTGCAGCTGTTTGCGTCGCAGGGCGGAAACAATCACGAATCCAGCTGTCTTGGTTTGGGGTGGTTACCCGTGGTCTTCCTCTTTGTGGACCCTCATTCACAGTTCCAGTTTCACCGTAGCGCTTGCCCAGGTTGGAAATTGCAGGCTGTGAGCAACCAAGACGTTGGGAAATTGTTCGCTGGCTTACATCAGCCTCAAGCATCCCAATTGCCCTTAAAGGTTGTTCAGATGTCAGGCGTGGCATCTTAATTTTCTTGTTGTTTTCCCTGTCAGAAGCCTCTCGAGTGACAAAAGACAGCAGTAAATGAATGTCTAACCACAAAAACTGAAGGATTTCATTATGAGGGTCATTGTTTAAAGTTAAAGATCCCTATACAGAACCACTCAAGCATGCCATTGTTGATCAACCATGTGATTGAAGTGAAGTTCCCATTACATAATCAGCCATTACAATTGAAGAAACGTGTTTGTAAAGCTGCACATTTCAAAAAATGAAAGTGGTAAGTTTCTTTTGATGTTCAGTATAAAAGAAACTACATGTCATCATAAGAAATACTCTTCTGGGTGTCATCTCGTCTTCAGTTGTCATACCCTTCCTCCCGTCCATGGTACACTGAAGCTTGTGGTGAGGCAGTTGCCATGAAACAACTTGCCATCACCTCATGGAAGGCTAGTCAAACGGAAGGCAATCTCCATTCCTTTCACAAAGCTCGGAACCAATGTGTGTCTACCATCAGGAGAGCCAGGAAACAATATCCCTCCACTCTCAAGACTGAACTCTCAAACCTGTCTCACTCATCCAAATCCTGGTGGCATCTTGTCATATTGTCATTTTCCGCTTCTGGTCCCTCGAGCGACGGGGCTTGCTTTGATCTCTCCACGGCATCAAAGTTTGAGTGTTTTCCCGTTCGATTCTTTGTCAAATTTCCGCAGCGTATTTTGTTGTGTATGTGTTATTGTGTGTTTCTATTTGGTTTTCGTTTTGTAGTTGTTGCAAATTTGTGTGTAATTAGTCGTTTCTTTGTCCGAGCCTCGTGCGGCCTGGTGTCTCGTGCGGCCTCCTTGTCTCGACTTGTGCCCCGCCCCCTATATTCTCGTTTGTTCTTTCACCTCTGCTCCTGCTTTCTCAAATCCACGTTCTCACTTAGAGACTTTTCCCAGATTGTTTTCATGGTTTTGTTTAAATATTTATTTAAATATGTTTAAACCGCAGCGGTGAATCCCCCCCCCCCCCCCTAGGATTTCCATGTTTTAAACGTTTCCCAGTGTCTACCCTGGATAAGAATAGGTATGCCGTATCCCTGCGTGTCGTAGGAGGCGACTAAGAGGGTTGGCGTAAGGAAGGGCATCCGGCTATAAAAAAAACATTGCCTCAAAAAGAGAACCATGACAATTACAACTACATGTGGGCAGGGTACAGCCCGAAGTGGAGATCGGTTTCTGAGGTTTGGGACATGGAATGTAGGGACAATGACAGGGAGATCAGGAGAAGTGGTGGAAGTATTGGTGAGAAGAAGAGTGGACATATGTTGTGTGCAAGAGACGAGATGGAAGGGAAGTGGTGTGAGAATGGTGAAGCGTAGGCAGGGACAGAAATACAAGTTTGTGTGGCAAGGGTGCCTGGAGGGCGTGAATGGTGTTGGTGTCCTGTTTTCTGAGGAGTTTGTAGACAGTGTGGTGAGTGTGACTAGAGTGAGTGACAGGTTGATGATGGTGAAAATGATGATTGGAAAGCTCTTGGTGAACGTCATCTCGGGATATGCTCCGCAGGTTGGTCGGAGCGATGAAGAGAAGGATAAGTTCTGGTGTGCGATAGAGAAGCTGATGGAAAACGTGAAATATGAGGAAGTTGTTGTGGTAGGAGGAGACCTAAATGGACATGTGGGAAGGAGTATGGATGGTTTTGACGGAGTTCATGGGGGTTACGGATATGGTGTGAGAAATGGAGAAGGTGAAAGGATTTTGGAGTTTGCTGATGGAGCTGATTTGTTGATTTGTAATACTCAGTTCCAGAAAGAGGATAATAAGCTTGTTACATACACGTCAGGTGGGTCGACGACAACCGTTGACTACCTGATGGTGCGTAGGCGAGATAGGGGGCACCTCCGAGACACAAAGGTGATCCCGGGGGAGGAGGCTGTTTCACAGCACCACTTGGTTGTCTGCGACGTAAGGGTGAAAGGTGCGAGGAGAGCTCGGCGGGTGAAGTACCAACCGAGAATGAAGGTGTGGAGGTTGAAAGAGGGGACAGTAAGGGAGGCATTAAAAGAGAGGCTGAGTAAGGTCGAGGATGATGTGGTTGAGCTTGAAAGTGGTTGGATGTCAATGAAAGCTAGTCTGTTGGGAGCCGTTGGTGAGGTATGTGGATGGACAAAAGGACCACCGAGGCACTAGGAAACATGGTGGTGGGATGATGAAGTTGGAAAGAGGATTGACGAGAAGAGGAAGAAGTTCAAGGAGTGGCAGAAGGCGGAGGGTACGGGAGCAGAAACAGCAGAGCATGAAAGTTAAAAGGCAGCCAGGAAGGCTGCAAAGAAAGAGGTAGCAAAGGCGCAGGAGGCATGTAGGAAAATGTTCGGAGAACGCTTGGATTCGGAAGAGGGTCAGAGAGCGGTATTCAGGATTGCAAAGCAGATAGCGAAAGAGAGGTGTGATGTGATGGGGGTGAGCTGCTTGAAGGATGAAGTGGGACAAATCGTTGTCGACCCAGATGGAATTAAAGGAAGATGGAAAAGATATATGGAAATGCTGTTGAATACAGAGAATGAATGGGATGGCAATATAGAGAGTAACCCAGTTTTAGGACCGGCAGAGAAGATAACTGAGAAGGAAGTTGAGGAAGCGATAAAAGCAATGAAGGGTAGAAAAGCGGGAGGGCCGACGGGAGTTGTGGGAGATATGTTGAAGGCAGCAGGAAGTTGGGGTGTGAAGAGAATGACAGAGATCTGTAATCTGGTGGTGAAAGAAGGCCGCATTCCAGTGGATTGGGAACTGAGTACCCTCGTCCCTCGATACAAGGGGAAAGGTGACCCTCTGGAGTGTGGCTCGTACCGAGTGATAAAGTTATTGGAGCATGGAATGAAGGTATTGGAAAGGGTGTTGGAGAGGAGGATAAGGAAGAAAGTGAAGATCGACGAAATGCAGTTTGGATTTATGCCAGGAAGAGGAATGACAGACGTGCTTTTCATTGTGAGGCAGTTGCAGGAGAAGTACATGGAGAAGAGGAGAAGTTGTTTCTTGGGTTTGTTGATCTGGAGAAAGCATTCGATCGGGTTCCACGCAAAGTATTGACATGGGCATTGAGGAAGTTAGGAGTGGAGGAATGGTTGATCAGAGTAGTGATGGCAATGTACAAAAGAGTGCGCACAGCTGTAAGGACGAAGGACGGGAACAGTGGTGAGTTTGAGGTGAAGGTGGGAGTGCATCAGGGGTCGGTACTAAGTCCACTACTATTTGTAGCTGTGATGGAGGTGCTGGCTCAGAACGTAAAGGAGGGTTTACCGTGGGAGTTGTTGTATGCAGATGATCTGGTGTTGATTGCGGAAAGTATGGATGGACTGAAGGAAAAGATGAACACGTGGAAGGAATGTATGGAGACAAAAGGTCTGAAGGTGAATATCGGAAAGACGAAGGTGATGGCAAGTGGTAAAGCATGTGGTGAGGTGGAAAGAACTGGGAAGTGGCCCTGTGCTGTGTGTAGGAAGGGTGTCGGAGTGAACTCCATTCGGTGTACAATGTGCCCTGAGTGGGTTCATCAAAAATGTAGTGGTCTGAGAGGGTCATTAACCAGTGTGGCAGCTACATTCAAATGTAAGGTGTGCACAGAGGGAGCTGCAGATGGAGGAAATGTTGAGTTGGATTTTGGAGATGGTGTGAAGCTGTAAGGTGTGAAAACATTTTGCTACCTCGGAGACATGCTGAATGGAGAAGGTGGATCAGACTCGGCAACGGTTGCTCGAGTGAGATGTGCATGGAAGAAGTTTCGGGAATTGAGTGGCATGCTGATGATGAGGGGAGTGTCGTTGAAGCTGAAGGGAAAGGTGTATGCTGCATGTGTGAGAAGTGTTATGATTTATGGGAGCGAGACATGGGTAATGAACGTAGAGCAGCAACGTAGGTTGGAAAGGGTGGAAATGCGAATGGTTCGACGGATGTGCGGAGTATCGTTGAGAGAGAGGAAGACAAATGATGAATTGCGAAAGATGATGGGAATAGAGCCTGTGATTGATGCTGTGAAGAGGAACAGGTTGAGATTGTTTGGTCATGTGTTGAGGAAGGATGAAAGTGACTGGTTGAGAAGAGTGATGGAAATGAATGTAGAAGGAAGTAGAAGACGGGGAAGACCGAGAAAGACTTGGCTAAAGATGGTGGAAGAAGAAATGCGGGCAAGGGGGTTAACAAGGAGAGATGCAGAAAATAGGGCAAAATGGAGAAGATTGTCATGGGGACCGCAAGGCTAACCCCCGCTCTAGCAGGGAAAATGGCCTTTTAAAATGCATGTTGTTGTTGTTGTATCTTGTCAAATCTGTTTCTGGTGTCTGTTCCCCCTCCATCCCCTCCCTGACCTCAAACGGCAATACAGCTGACCCCACACGTGAAAAAGCTGCATGCCTCAACTCTGTGTTTGCCTCAAAATGTTGTGTCCCGAACCCATCTCTCTCTGTACCCACCTTTCCAAGTCATACCCAGTTGCTCCTGGACTCTGTGTCCTCTCCTGACAATATGGAGAAGTTTCTGTCAAACCTCGACTCTGATTCTGCAACTGGACCAGATGGCATCAGCCCACGGGTTCTAAGATACTGCTCTGCCACTTTTTTACACCCTCTCTCTGTTCTCTTCACCCTCTCTTTTGCTCAAGGTCATCTGCCATCTTGCCATATCCCATATTTTATCATATCATATTTGCAATATCTACCATCAGCTTGGAAATTAGCCAACATCACGGCTTTACACAAAAAGGTGCAAAAACAGATCCTTGCAACTACAGACCAATCAGCCGGCTCCCAATAATCATCAAAGTCATGGAATCCATCATCGCGTCTGACATCAAATCCTTCCTATTGTCCAATGGCTTGATCTCTGATCATCAATTTGGTTTCAGACCAGGTCACTCTACTCTGGACATGCTGCTTCTGCTGTGTCAACAATGGAAGGAGGTCCTCAATGCCAAACAGGAAATCAGAGCTGTCTCCCTCGACATATCACATGCCTTCGATATGGTCTGGCACCCCACCATGTTCACCAAACTCTCCTCTGATGGTATCCATGGAAACCTCCACGCATGGCTTGCGGACTTCTTCACCGGTCGCAGTCAACGTGTGGCCCTGAATGGTTTTCTCTCATCTCCCCTTCCTGCTCAGGCTGGAGTTCCTCAAGGCAGTGTTCAGGGGCCCTGTGCTTTTTCTGGTCTTCATCAATGATCTCTCCGACTCTCTGGAAAATCCTCTCTATCTCTTTGCTGATGACTCCACTCTCTGCCGCTCCATAGCTCAACCCTCAGATTCGCAGGCAGCAGCCTCTTCACTGTCTGTAGACCTGGACAAAATCACAAACTGGTCAAACAAGTGTAACATGTCTTTCAATCCTGACAAATCGCACACTCACTTTGTCTCTCCGAAAAGACTGTCTGGACAACCCTCCCATCTACTTTCTGAACAATCCTCTTGAAGAAGTTCTGTCACTCAAGCTTTTGGGTCTCACTGTTAGCCATGATCTTTTGTGTCTCACAATATCAGAGAACCAAATTTCCAAGCTGGCCTCCAAAGCCAGTCGCCGAATGGGCATCCTCCGTCGTGCGAAGTCCTTCCTTGGCACACCTGAGCTCCTCATCACATACAAAGCTTTCATCCGCAGGTCAATGGAATACTGTTCTCCCCTCTGGGTTGGTGCTCCTGCCTCACACTTAGCTCGGCTTCACGTGGTTGAAACCAAAGCATTCCGAATCATTGGAATCTCCCGCGATGAAGCTGATGCTGAGGGACTTTCTCTCCCTCACAGCAGGCAGGTAAGTGGTCTTTCTGTCTTCTACCGACTCCTCTCTGTCTTTCTCCCCTTGCTCTGTCTGTGCTCTATCCCCCAAATATTCCTGCAGGATGCGCAAGATCTGCCAGCAACCCTCTTATGGTTAAACTGTCAAAATCTAGGCTCTCTGCTCACCTTCACTCCTTCCATCCCCTTTTCTCCCGCCTCTGGAACAAACTTCCACATTCTCTTCAATCCCACTCCTCCCTCCAGGTCTTTAAAACAGCTGTACACCACCATCTCTTGTCTTCATGTTCTCTTGTCTTTAAAACAGCTGTTCACCACCATCTCTTCCAGAAACCTTGATCTTTTCTACCCTCGTTAAAATACCCCAAATCCAACTCTTTCAACCCCCAACTTCTTTCCAGAAATTCCTTGTAGTGAAATTCCTGGTAGTGTTCATTTGCTTTGTACCGTGTACCCATTCCTCCTCCCCAGCCCCCCCCCCCTTCCACAGATCTACCGATGTCCATGTTCTCTTCTGTTGTTGTGCTTGTGTGCTTCCCTCTCTCCCCCTCTTGTCTCCCGCTCCCTTCATTGTATGTTTTATGTGTCTTTGCATGTTTTGATGTTCAATGTGTCAGCTCGATTCTGTATACAAAAAAAACAACAAAAAACAAACAAACAAGCGATTCGATTTTGGTTCAGGTACAAATCCAGATCCCACCTATCCGTGGATACAAATCGTAAACTGTTCACCTGGTCGACGTACCAAGGTACATTCTAGTTTACTAAATGATTTTTTCATCCTTCCACCCGTCAGAAAAATAGAAAGAGTTTGAGAAGATTGATCGTATGCTCCACCTGAAGGCAGGTGCTTAGCTGCTTGGCAAAGGTGATACTAGTAGGTGGTTTGACATTGCCTTTTTGAGATATCCTGTTCACAGACAGACAGATAGACAGATAGACAGACAGGAGTGAAAACATAACCTCCATCCACCTTTGGTGGCGCAGGTAATAACCATTAATCAATATCATCAGCATCAACGAGCAATTAATCAATGATGTAGTCAATTAATTATGATATGCTTACTTATTACAGGCAATAAGCCAATAATTTATTGGATGTTTAACATACATGTAACATATGAAGGTCTTTCTGAACACTGACTGACTGATATTAATGTTCGGTACCTTCTGGGTGTCGTAGAAAGCTGAAATTTGGTTTGCCGATGGACATCAAAGCCGGTACACCGGGAACAATCCTAGAACCACCAGAAAGCGTCCGTACATGAAAATTTACATAAAAACGGGAAACGCATATGTAAAAATTAACCCCCAAAAAACCGAAATCAATATCTAGCGTTTGAAAATGGTAATTTATTTAATTGTAAACTGAGATAAACATGACAATAATGTCCGTAAATGAAAAAAGAAAATGCGTCCATAAATTAAGATTTACATAAATAACTGTGAATGGATATGGAAAAAAAACAAAAACTCAATCAATAGCTACCGTTTAAAAATTGTAATTTCTAAAACTGTAAACTGTGACATAAACACGACAATAATGGCTGTAGAAAAAAAAGCTGTGAAAAAGAAAAAGCATCCATAAATTAAAAATTTACGTAAACAACCGTAAGCGCGTCCATCAAAAATATCTCAATCAATATCTAGCATTTGAAAATTGGAATTTCTTTCAGTGTAAACTGTGAAATAGAAATCTCAATGAAAATTTATGTAAAAAACGTAAACACGTCCATAAAAGAAAGAAAGAAATAAACCTAAATTTATATCTAGCATTTGAAAATTGGAATTTGTATAAGTGTGAACTGTAAAATAAAAATAATAAATAAATAAACCTAAATTGATATCTAGCATTTGAAAATTGGAATTTGTACAAGTGTAAACTGTAAAATAAAAATAATAAATAAATAAACGTAAATTGATATCTAACATTTGAAAATTGTAATTTGTATAAGTGTAAAGTGTAAAATAAAAATAATAAATAAATAAACCGAAATTGATATCGAGCATTTGAAAATTGGAATTTGTACAAGTGTAAACCGTAAAATAAAAATAATAAATAAATAAACCTAAATTGATATCGAGCATTTGAAAATTGGAATTTGTACAAGTGTAAACCGTAAAATAAAAATAATAAATAAATAAACGTAAATTGATATCTACATTTGAATATTGGAATTTGTATAAGTGTAAACTGTAAAATAAAAATAATAAATAAACCTAAATTGATATCGAGCATTTGAAAATTGGAATTTGTACAAGTGTAAACCGTAAAATAAAAATAATAAATAAATAAATGTAAATTGATATCGAGCATTTGAAAATGGAATTTGTATAAGTGTAAATAAAAATAATAAATAAATAAGCCTAAATTGATATCAAGCATTTGAAAATTGAAATTTGTATAAGTGTAAACTGTAAAATAAAAATAATAAAGAAATAAACCTAAATTGATATCTCGCATTTGAAAATGGAATTTGTATAAGTGTAAAATAAAAATAATAAATAAATAAGCCTAAATTGATATCTAGCATTTGAAAATTGAAATTTGTATAAGTGTAAACTGTAAAATAAAAATAATAAATAAATAAACCTAAATTGATATCGAGTATTTGAAAATTGAATTTGTATAAGTGTAAAATAAAAATAATAAATAAATAAGCCTAAATTGATATCAAGCATTTGAAAATTGAAATTTGTATATTTGTATTTCTTGGGTTTGTTGATCTGGAGAAAGCATTCGATAGGGTTCCACACGAAGTATTGACATAGGCATTGAGGAAGTTAGAAGTGGAGGAATGGTTGATCAGAGTAGTGATGGCAATGTACAAAAGAGCATGCACACCTGTAAGGACGAAGGACGGGAACAGTGGTGAGTTTGAGGTGAAGGTGGGAGTACATCAGGGGTCGGTACTAAGTCCACTACTATTTGTAGCTGTGATGGAGGTGCTGGCTCAGAACGTAAAGGAGGGTTTACCGTGGGAGTTGTTGTATGCAGATGATCTGGTGTTGATTGCGGAAAGTATGGATGGACTGAAGGAAAAGATGAACAAGTGGAAGGAATGTATGGAGACAAAAGGTCTGAAGGTGAATATAGGAAAGACGAAGGTGATGGCAAGTGGTAAAGCATGTGGTGAGGTGGAAAGAACTGGGAAGTGGCCCTGTGCTGTGTGCAGGAAGGGTGTCGGAGTGAACTCCATTCAGTGTACAATGTGCGCTGAGTGGGTTCATCAAAAATGTAGTGGTCTGAGAGGGTCATTAACCAGTGTGGCAGCTACATTCAAATGTAAGGTGTGCACAGAGGGAGCTGCAGATGGAGGAAATGTTGAGTTGGATCTTGGAGACGACGTGAAGCTGGAAGGTGTGAAAACATTTTGCTACCTCGGAGACAAGCTGAATGGAGAAGGTGGATCAGACTCGGCAACGATTGCTCGAGTGAGATGTGCATGGAAGAAGTTTCGGGAACTGAGTGGCGTGCTGATGAGGAGGGGAGTGTTGTTGAAGCTGAAGGGAAAGGTGTATGCTGCATGTGTGAGAAGTGTTATGATTTATGGGAGCGAGACATGGGTAATGAACGTAGAGCAGCAACGAAGGCTGGAAAGGGTGGAAATGCGAATGGTTCGGTGGATGTGCGGAGTATCGTTGAGAGAGAGGAAGACAAATGATGAATTGCGAAAGATGCTGGGAATAGAGCCTGTGATGGATGCTGTGAAGAGGAACAGGTTGAGATGGTTTGGTCATGTGTTGAGGAAGGATGAAAGTGACTGGTTGAGAAGAGTGATGGAAATGAATGTAGAAGGAAGTGGAGGACGGGGAAGACTGAGAAAGACTTGGCTAAAGATGGTGGAAGAAGAAATGCGGGCAAGGGGGTTAACAAGGAGAGATGCAGAAAATAGGGCAAAATGGAGGATGATTGTCATGGGGACCGCAAGGCTAATCCCCGCTCTAGCAGGGAAAATGGCCTTAAAATGCATGTTGTTGTTGTTGTTGTTGTTGTTGTAAACTGTAAAAAAAAAAAAAAAAAAAAAACCTAAATTGATGTCTAGCAGTAGGTCAGTGATGCTTGCCTATGATGATAAAGCTTCTATTTATTATGTACCAACTTATGAAGTAAAGTTTGTTAATGCTTACACAAGGTGTAAGCATATCCCATTTGTATGTTTATATATATATATATATATAGATAGATATATGAAACATGGCGACTATTATTTCACAATGCGACTACCCTTGTACTGTCCTTGTTGTGTATAATTTATATAGTTTGTAATCCTGCTTGGTAATTGTCCTAGTATTTGTCTAATAGCCCATTGGAGTAAACATGAAATGGTGACCTGTTGTCTATCAATCATCAATCTGGATTCATGTGAGCTTTCGCAGAACCCCAGCAGTAGCAATTCATGGCCATAAAAGAGCTGAAACAATGTTTACGCACGAAAATCCGAGGTTTTCGAGCTTCGTGAGCCTTGTTGATGAGTGTTTTGTCCGCTGCTTGGTCGATAGGAGCGTGAGTAGTTTGCGGAACCCGGCATGCCAAGCACCATGGCCGTGCCTGAGCAAACACAGGAGCACGTGGAAAAGCTTTTCAGTGACGCCTCGGGCTGAGACACCCGGCAATAACACGGACACAGAACCCCCTTGGGCCAAAAAGCTCCATGGATCAGCTGCTGCTGTGAATCATTGCCTCCATATATGAGGGCCAAAGGAATTGTTCACGCGTCAAACGCCTTGCTTATGTACTATGGTCAACAATGCTTGTGGTTATTCACGACATTGTTTTGCGTCCTCGATCCATCATTTTGGTTCCTCGGTCCATCGTTTTGCGTCCTCGGTCCATCGTTTTGCGTCCTTGGTCCATCGTTTTGCGTCCTCGGTCCATCATTTTGCGTCCTCGATCCATCATTTTGCATCCTCGATCCAGCATTTTGCATCCTCGGTCCATCGTTTTGCGTCCTCTGTCCATCGTTTTGCGTCCTCGGTTCATCATTTTGCGTCCTCGATCCATCATTTTGCATCTTCGGTCCATCGTTTAGCATCCTCGGTCCATCGTTTTGCGTCCTCGGTCCATCATTTTGCATCCTCAGTCCATCATTTTGCATCCTTGTTTCATCGGTTTGCATCCTCGTTCCATTGTTTTGCATCCTCGTTTCATCTTCCTGCATCCTTGTTCCTTCATATTGCATCCTCGCTCCATAGATTTGCATCCTCGTTCCATCATTTTGCATCCTCGTTCCATTGGTTTGCATCCCTGTTCTATCATTTTGCATCCTTGTTTCATCTTTCAGGATCCTCGGTCCTTCATATTGCATCCTCCTTTCATAGTTTTGCGTCCTCGGTCCATCATTTTGCGTCCTCGATCCATCATTTTGCGTCCTCGGTCCATCATTTTGCATCCTCAGTCAATCATTTTGCATCCTTGTTTCATCGGTTTGCATCCTCGTTCCATCGTTTTGCGTCCTCGTTTCATCTTCCTGCATCCTTGTTCCTTCATATTGCATCCTCGCTCCATAGTTTTGCATCCTCGTTCCATCATTTTGCATCCTCGTTCCATTGGTTTGCATCCCTGTTCTATCATTTTGCATCCTCGTTTCATCTTTCAGCATCCTCGGTCCTTTATATTGCATCCTCCTTTCATAATTTTGCATCCTCGTTCCATCATTTTGCATCCTCGTTCCATCGGTTTGCATCCCCTTTCCATTGGTTTGCATCCTCGTTCCATTGGTTTACATCCCCGTTCCATTGGATTGCATCCTCGTCCCATCATTTTGCATCCTCATCCTCTGGATCATCATCCTCATCCTCATCCATCCTCATCTTTACGTCCTTGTCCCATCGTTTTTGCGTCCTCATAAAGACACATAAACATTCACACACATCATATGCATGCACATCATACATACACACACACGAGTGGAGTGGATGGGGGTGGGGGGGGGGGGGGGGGGTGGGGAGGGTGGGAGTGCCTGAGATTTGGCGGACCGAAGTCGATGGGGGACTGAGATTTGGCGGACCTAAGTGGAAGGGGGACTGAGATTTGGCGGACCTAAGTGGAAGGGGGGTTGAGATTTGGCGGACCCGAGTGGGATGGGAGCCTGAGATTTGGCGGACCTAAGTGGATGGGGGACTGAGATTTGGTGGACCTAAGTGGAAGGGGGGTTGAGATATGGCAGACCCGAGTGGGATGGGAGCCTGAGATATGGCGGACCTGAGTGGGATCAGAGCCTGAGATATGGCGGACCCGAGTGGGATGGGAGCCTGAGATATGGCGGACCCAAGTGGGAGGGGGGCCTGAATAAGTTGAGGACTGATGGCGTGACACATACATGCACAAGCACACACACACATACACACACACACACACACACACACACACACACGATTATGGTTTATACAAATGTTTGGTTTGGTTTTGCTTTTAGTTTTGGTTTTAGTTTTGGTTTTGTTTTTGTTTTTGTTTTGTTTTGTTTTGTTTTTGTTTTTGTTTTTGTTTTGTTTTGTTTTGCCTAACATCATATGCTGTGTATTGTATGCACACAAAATATTTTTATACACAAATACAAATTGTGCACATGTATTTTATGCACACATGTTATGCGTGACATGTTGTACAGTGGTATGTTGTGTACATGCATCTTGTGCATGACATATTGCACACTTTTTGCGCACATACATACACACACACACTGGTCTGGGAGGTGCTGTAACTCTATTTTACTGATTTAGCATTAATTTAACATTTAGCATTCAGAAATGTTTCTTCACTATTTCATTGAAAAATGTTATGAATTAATCATCAGGATAAAAGGTAGTGGGAGTAATCGAGCTGGGTTTTTATCCCACCAGGGAGTGTTAAGGGCCAAAGGCCTACCAGTGGAACGAACGCTGGGTTGGAATTTCCTTACATTCCATGTGCGTGACACTGGGAATGCGAGCACAGCTCGAGGTTAGGTACTGGGCTCCTCCAGAAATGATTATGAGACCCAGGGGGTGGGACTGGCACTCAGCTAGATAAGCAGCCTGATTACATTCATCTCAGTCCATGTGCTTTATCAGGAAGAGCTGCAGTTTAAACTAGAACGGCACTCAGTTGAGAGCATACCTCCGCCAGGTGAATGGTTTACGTTTTGTATCCCAGAGTAGACCAGAAAATCACAATACAGAATCACATTTAATCAAAATCATCCGTCCACAACTTTTTGAGATATCCTGCTATGTATCGTTTATGGCCCCATCTCCCAATGGTGAAGAATAACTTGAAAAATTCTAGTAGCCGGATCCGAATCCGGATCTTCACCAAAATCTAATCATTTCGTCCTTGTCACACACGCCACATCTCTGCCAAATTTCGTCTGAATTCGTCCACAACTCTTTGAGATATTTTGTTCACAAAGGGACAGAGACAGACAGACAGGGGTGAAAACATAACCTCCATCCACCTTTGGTGGCGGAGGTAAAGATGCCTTGTGAATGACTAAGGTGTCCGTAAATTGCACACACCACCCTCAAGGCCTCAATATGAGAGCAGCCATTAGCCTGTTCCACAGAGTTCATCTTCATTAGGCCGTCCCCTGCACAGCTGGTTATGAGGTTTTGTAAACACTATGTGTGTGTGTATGTGTGTGTATCTGTGTGTGTGTGTGTGTGTGTGTGTGTGTGTGTGTGTGTGTGTGTGTGTGTGTATCTGTGTGTCTGTGTGTGTGTGTGTGTATCTGTGTGTATCTGAGT
>NC_136266.1:149911849-149929349 GCF_964187855.1 Myxine glutinosa
CGCTGAGACAGCTGGTGGAGAAGAGTTTGGAGGTGCAAGGTGAAATGGCATTGGGATTTGTGGATCTGGAGAAGGCCTACGACACTGTGCCGAGAGAGATGGTGATGGCGACACTGAGATGTATGGGAGTGACGGAATCAGAAGTTAGGTTGGTGGAGGGTGGTGTGGGGGAGGGGGGGAGAACAAAGGGAAGAGTTTTGGTTGTTCCTGGGATGTCGGAGGAGCTCAATGTGAACATCGGTTTGAGGCAGGGAAGTGTTCGCAGTGAACTCCTGTTTATCATGATGATGGAGCTGGCAAGCAGGAAAGTAAACATGAAAGGTATTTTGGGGAGGATGTTGTATGCAGACCAACGAGGTTGTGTGGTGGAGAGTGGGCGGAAGATACAGGAAGTACTGGGGGAGTGGAAGGAGGCATTTGAGAACCATGGGCCTCTCTTGACAACAGGAGGTTTTACACAACAAACTTACTCTATACTGTCTTAAATAACAAGTGTATATTTTACAAGTTTACCTCTGGACAAATAGCTTTACAGGGGGAAATCTACTCTACGCAATAACATGGTCCATACTATTCTTAACACTAACTGTGGATTCCCCCTTCCTCCACTACTCCCCCACTCCCCTTACTCCCCCGCCGCCTTCCACGTAACAATATGTTTTGCAATGCCGGTCTGTTTGTTTCAATGAGTTTCTTGTGGAAATGTTGTTATAGTTTGTTCCTTTCTGGTAGTCCCAACAAGTATTCATTTTTCAATAACACCAATTTCGTTCTACACACGTGTTTAACGTTGAGAAAAAGGTGGTGGAATATATAGAAATCACCACCAGAACAGTGTGCAGAACCTTTTTTGATACAAAATGGAATGTTATTGGAGAGAGTGATGAAACAATGCTAAAAATATATTTCTTAATGTGAAAATATTTTCTTTAAATAAGAAAAGTTTTCTTGAAACAAGAAAATCATGAGAATTTTTCTTGCAGCTAGAAATAAATTTTCATATTTTTCTTTTTTCAAGAAAACTTTTCTTATTTCCAGCAAATATTTTTTTACGAAGAAAATTATTTTTTGGCAGTGAAGAGTAAGAAAAACATACTGACGGTGGGCATGAGGTCACAGTTGGACGCAGCAAGGTTGGGAATGAATCAATAGGAAAAGAAGGAAGAGAGAGACGATGGGAGGAAACAGAGTAACGTACCTGCAAGTCAGAAGGTTGAGTTGGTTTGGGTTAATAGCAATCGGAAGGATTGCAGGTAGGTAACAAAAGAAGGTAACAAAAGAAGGTGGTACAAGGTTCCTGTAAAATTGAAGACAAGAAATTGAAGAAAAGACATGAACAAGTAAAGCTACATTCAAAGTACACCGCCCACATGCGAAATAATTAAATATCCTACAGCGTGGCCTTGCCGGGAAATTTTGCCGAGAAAGGAAATTTGATTAATTAAATAAGTACTTAATTAATCGCTATTAATTAAATAACTCCTCAATTTATTGATTAATCAAAAAAAAAAATAACGTTTTTGAGAAAGGACTTGCTCACTCTTGTGCTGAAATTTCAGCTTCCTAGCTCAAAGGATGGCTGAGATATCGTCCGGACAAACAAACAAGAAAGAAAACAAACAAACAAGAAAACAAACAAGAAACCAGAGTGAAAACTGAGTACTCTCTTTCAGCGTGCGTCACTGCCGAGCCCCCTTTGGTGCCCGGCAATGACGATTTGCAATGCCTGGAGATGGCATAGGAAAGGAACGGTGTACAACAAGTACAGATACATTCAAAGTACACCGCCCCATGCCAAATAATTAAATATGCTGCAGCGCGGCATTGCCGGGGCGCCTCCGGCGCCCGGCAATACCGCAGTGCAGCTCATAGAGGCTGCATTGGGAGGGAGAGGTGTACACTAATTGATTGATTAATTGTATAATTAAAATCAATAAAAGATTATCACAAAATATTTTCATAATCAATTGGCTAATAGCATAAATAAACCACTAGTGCTTCATCCGAAGATGTATCTTTTAGAAATGTAATTAAATAAGTCATTAATAAAAAATTAAATAATTAATTGATTAATCAATAAATAATTAATCGATTAAATGATTAATCAATAAATCAAAAATATCCTTGATAGCCACATCACTTGGTCACTGTCATGTCCAAATATTAGCTTCTCAGCTCAAAAGGTGCCTGAGATATTGGCCAAATGAGAAAGAAAATAATAATTAATTAATAATGAAAATAAATAAATAATAATCATAAAAAAATTAAATTATTAATCAATTCGGTCACAGAACACATAAACCACCACCATTTCATCAGAATCTGTAACTGCAAAAAAAAATTTTTTTAGTAATTAATCGAATAATTAAATAATTAATCGATACATTGATTAATTGATTAATGAATAAATCAAAAATATCCTTGATAGCCACATCACTTGGTCACTCATGTCCAAATATTAGCTTCCCAGCTCAAAAGGTGCCCGAGATATTGGCCAAATGAGAAAGAAGACAAATAAATGATTAATAATGAAAATAAATAAATAATAATCATAAAAAAATTAAATTATTAATCAATTCGGTCAGAGAACACATAAACTACCACTATTTCATCAGAATCTGTAACTTAAAAAAAAAGAAGTTTTTTTGTCATTCATCAAATAATTAAATAATTAATCGATTAATTGATTAATTGATTAATTAATAAATCAAAAATAGCCTTTGCAGCCAAATCACCTGGTCATTGGCATGTCCAAATATCAGCTTCCTAACTCAAAAGGTGCCTGAGTTAATGGTCAGAAGAGAAATGAAATTTAATTAATTAAATAAGTACTTAATTAATCGCTCATAATTAAATAACTCCTCAATTAATTGATTAATCAAAAAACAAAAAATACTGTTTTTGACAAAGGACTTGCTCACTATTGTGCCGAAATTTCAGCTTCCTAGCTCAAAGGATGGCTGAGATATCGCCCGGACAACCAAACAAACAAACAAGAAAGAAAGAAAGCAAGAAAACAAACAACCAGAGTGAAAACTGAGTACTCTCTTTCAGCGTGCGTCACTGCCGAGCCCCCTTCGGTGCCCAGCAATGACGATTTGCAATGCCTGGAGATGGCATAGGAAAGGAGCGGTGTACAACAAACAGAGTGAAAACTGAGTACTCTCTTTCAGCGTGCGTCACTGCCGAGCCCCCTTCGGTGCCCAGCAATGACGATTTGCAATGCCTGGAGATGGCATAGGAAAGGAGCGGTGTACAACAAACAGAGTGAAAACTGAGTACTCTCTTTCAGCGTGCGTCACTGCCGAGCCCCCTTCGGTGCCCAGCAATGACGATTTGCAATGCCTGGAGATGGCATAGGAAAGGAGCAGTGTACAACAAACAGAGTGAAAACTGAGTACTCTCTTTCAGCGTGCGTCACTGCCGAGCCCCCTTCGGTGCCCAGCAATGACGATTTGCAATGCCTGGAGACGGCATAGGAAAGGAGCGGTGTACAACAATCCCCAGAAGGCAGTACCACAAATGGGAGAAAAGAGGAACAAAAAGTGGAGATGGGTAAGGCTCATTTAAGAGGTTTTTTTTCAGTAAGGCGTTGCTGGAATAGCATGTTTTTTTTTTTGCTTTTTTGGTATACAAGATCGAGGCTCGTGTAAGAGCTAACATTAATGACAAAAAAAAACGGACACATAAAACGAAATAAAGGGAGAGGGAGACAAGATGGGGAGAGAGTGGGAAGCACACAAGCACAACAACAGAAGAGAGCAGTTACATCGGGAGATCTATGGGACGGAGAGGGCTTGGGGGGAGGAGGCATGGGATGGGGGGTGGGAGAGGTAAAAAACAAATGGACTCTGCAAGGACTTCCAGGAAAGAAGTTGGTATTTCAGAAAAGTGGATCTGGGGTGAATTAACGGGGGTAGAAGATATCAAGGTTTTGGATGGGGGAAGATAAGAGATGGTGGTGAACAGCTGTTTTAAAGACATGGAGGGAGGAGTGGGATTTAAGAGAGTGAGGGAGTTTGTTCCAGAGGTGGAGAAAAGAAGAATGAAGGAGTGAAGGTGAGCAGAGAGCCTTGATTTCGGCAGTTTAACCATAAGAGGGTTGCAGGCAGATCTTGTGCGACCTGTAGGAATATTTGGGGGACAGAGCACAGATAGAGCTGGGGGAGCAAGGCCGGATAGGAGTAGGTAGAAGACAGAAAGACCACCAACCTGCCTGCGGTGAGTGAGTGAAAGGCCCTCGGAGTTAGCTTCATCGTGGGAGATTCCAATGATTCTGAACGCTTTGGTTTCAACAGCGTGAAGACGAGCTAGATGTGAGGCAGGAGCACCAGCCCAGAGGGGAGAGCAGTATTCCATTGAGCTGCAGATGAAAACCTTGTATGTGGTGAGGAGCTCAGGTGTGCCAAGGAAGGACTTCACACGACGGAGAATGCCCAGTCGGAAGATGATTGGTAGGAGATGGGGGATTGGAGGGGTGAGAGATGTTAACTGTATGTGTGGGATGTGGTAGCAGCAGGTCTTGCACTTTTGCCTCTGCACGGGCGATGCCATCAATTTTGAGATCTTCCATTCCACAAAACCCAGGATATGCAGGCGTGATGCTGAGGTCCTACCCCATAGGCACGGGCAATACTCCATTGAGCAATGGACAAAGGCCTTCGAGGCTGAGAGTAGTTGTGATTTTAAGCGATTGACTTGGAGCGACTGAGGATGTCCAATCTGCGGCTGGCTTTGGATGCCAATTTTGCTACATGATCAGCTCAAAAGAGGTTGCGGATGATGGTGAGGCCTAGACATTTAAGATGTTTAACCTCTTCACGTGGCTAACCATAGAAATAGATATGTGGGTCTATTTAACATTCCTTCTATAACAACAGGGTGAAAATGGAGGGATATATCAGGATTGAAAGATGTGTTCCATTTATCAGACCAGCATCTAATCAATTCCAGATCAGCAGAGGATGACACAGCTACTGTCTGCCTGCAAGTGGGAGACATGTACAAAAGGGAAGAGAGGGTTTTCCAGAAAAACGGAGAGTTTGTTTATGTAGATGAGAAACCCAAAACCAAGAGAGCTTATGCTGAAACCCAAGATGTTTTAGAATTCAGGAATACTGCCCATATTATTCGCTCATTTATGAGTCGCAAATATTTCCGAACACAAAACGTACGAGGAATTCATAATGGGAATGAAGGAGTTGGAGTCTAGGGGGAAATAAATCATGAAAAAAGCTGTTGGCTCGGCCATCGACTCCAATGCCTAATTCTCCTGCGGAGATTTGAATCAAAAGCCCTCGGCCTGGAATCCATTTGTTTGTGGTGCAAGTTTTAGCTTCTGTGTTATACCCAGCCAATGATATACTCCACTGAAATTTCTGAACAGAGATATCTTGGTGGTAACCAACAACAACAACCCCAGCTTGGGGTGCAGAGTGAAAATCCTCAGCGCACGTGGTCGGTTGCACGTTGGACAGGAGGAACGAGGCTTCAGTTGCTTTCTGTCACGACCTGTAAACCATTGTCTTACCTGTGCAGTCTAAACATGGTGCTTGTGGTATGTGGTACAGTCGCTCATAAATAACACTTCCTTCTTTGATTGTTACAAACCTTCCCAGCGCTTACTTTATTACGCAGCTATGTCAGCCCTGTTTCACATTCGTTCTTTACCTAAAACCACCTTCCTTCTCTTCGTACCAGAGAGATCAAAGTCGCTCATTCAGTCGGATCTGGCACCGAGCGGTGTTTCTGGAAGCTTCTGCTTTGATCAGTCTTGCCTCATTCTCACATTCCATCATGTTAAAAGGTAGTTTAAGCAGAGTGCTATGTTTGACAAGATGACCTTTCTGTTCAGAAAGTGAAACCCCCCCTCCTGCCCTCAATGCACTCATTGTGGTATACAACAAGACCAACCACCACGACCTAATTGTGATTCTGGGAAGCAAAAGGGCTTATCTTCCCCCATCCAAAACCTTGATCTTTTCTACCCCCGTTAATTCACCCCAGATCCACTTTTTTTGAAATACCGACTTCTTTCCTGGACGTCCTTGCAGTGTCCATGTGCTTTTTTTTACCTCTCCCACCCACCCCCCCCCCCTTCCCATGCCTCCTCCCCCCAAGCCCTCTCCCTCCCACAGATCTCCCGATGTCCCTGCTCCCGATCTTGTTCTCCCGCTCCCTTTATGATAAGTTTTATGTTTTATGTGTCAGTTTGTCTTTTTGTTATCAATGTTAGCTCTTACACGAGCCTCGACCTTGTACACAAAAAAAAAGAAAAAGAAAAAGAAAAAAGATCTTCATGCTTCAATCAACTGAAGGTGTAGAGTCTGTTTATCCAACATTGTGCGCAGTGGGAACATTGAACACAATGATCCGAGCGACTGTGTTTGGATAAATGAATCATGTGTGATGGTTCCCCCCAATTTATTTTCCCCAGGATGCCTGATTTGTCATCCCAGTGACATGGGAGTGGCTCTGGGTTAACTAGCTGTTTGCAGCATTGTAGTTTACATGAAGGATATCCTCAAGGTCCATTACCGTACCATCCGTGCCAACCCGAAAGGGGCAGCGTACAATGGTCACGTGAAATTTCACAACTCGATATCAACACGAGTCCCCGAAAGAGTTGCTTCTCTGTCGACAAATATCTTTTAATTTTGAAAAAAGTTAATAAAAGTGAAAACATCACGACAGCTCTGAACATGTGAACTTTAGCCCAAAGGCAGAAGTACATGGTCACACAAAGCCAGGACAAGACTTTTCAAAGCAATGCTTCTGCCCTCAGGGCAGATTTCATGGTGTAGAAGGAACCACTGTTTTAGCCTTCAGACGTCATCAGCAGAACAAAAATATGGTTAATATCAAACTTATGAAAAGAAGCAATTAATAGAAAGCTGGAGGGCACCATAAATGAAGGGATTCTCCAACCATAAAAAACTTCCTGGCAGAGACAAAAGAGTAGGAAATGCAAAAAAGAAATGTGGATTATGAAAAAGGGAATTTGTAAGACAAGTAAAGGCATAAAATGGAATATAACTAGAGCTTCCAGGGAAGCAGAACTCAACTGAACTGACTGGACAACTTTAAAGTAGGTCAGTTGTCTGTACTAGATTTGACTTAAGATAGCAACCTACCTTGTGTGGTAAGAGTCTCACACACCAAGTTTGATCAAAATCCATAAATATTTGTGGACGTTAAAGTCTTAACGTCGTTTCGGAGCTGAAAACAATATGGCGGCCTATAAAAAAACAAAACAAAAAAAACACATTTAGAGGCCATTTTCCCCCGCGAAGCGGGGGTTGGCTTTTTTCGGGGACCGTGGTTGTTGTTGTTTTTTAGTCCCCTTTTTGAAGCAATGTTTTACGGCCGGATGCCCTTCCTGCCGCCAACCCTTTTTGTCGCCTTTTACGACAAGCAGGGAATTACCAGTGAACTGGTACTCAATTTATAAAGTATATATTTATTATTCTTTTCTGAGAAACTCAAAATTGTTTTCAGCTACGAATTTCGTTTAAACACGAACATTTCATAGTGGGAATGTGCAAACTGATCGAAATTTTAATCGCTTGAAAGGATTCCATGTAAAGTATGCAAAACTGCATCATTCCTTGGGAAAGGAATGGGAAGGGAACAGAGGGGTGGGTGGGACTACTACTGTCAATCAGCCTGATGGAGGCGGGGCCTCTAGACACATTTGCCAAAGGGCCAATCAGATATATATGGGTGTGGTTAATGGTGGAATATTGTCAGGGTTGTGTGTCAGTCTGTCTATAAAGTACATACTAATAATACACATGCATGAACAAGGAATCTCTGGGTTGCTACTGGGAGGTCAATCGGCTATCTCTGTGCCACTGCCTTGTTCGTGCAGGGCAGGCACAGAGCCAATTGACAGCAACAACACACAAATTTCTGTAAAGTACATATTTTTTAGAATGTTAGATAATATTTAAAGTATGTACAGTACCATTACAATGTAAGCACATCTATAAAGTGTGTAGTATAACATTTGTAAATCAGTCGTATAACATCTATAATAATAAAAGGCAACATGTGTGTGTTTCTCCTCCATTACTCTAAAACCATGAAACCTAGCGGCCCCAAACTTTGCATGCATACTTATCAAACTCCAGTGGAGTGCATGAATGAAAACGGTGTTTGGTTGTGTTAACAGATCCTTTTGAAGACCATTAACGAGGTTCTCATAACAAAAAACAACAACATAAAAGCCTTACCAAAATGGTGGCCTGCCATCCTGGTCAGCCCACTGTCACATCACTGGGTCCTTAATCCACCATTTTGTTTTGGCATATTGAGATTATTCACTCACGAACAGGGAACATAAGTTGGGTTTAGACTGTAGTCAGATATGTTTCTTGCGTCGGTCCTGCGGATATGTGTTGATATTTGGAAAGACAATGGTACCTGGAGAGGAATAAGGCATGTCTTGTGTTTGTGAGGTTTGTAGTTTTTGATTTATTCATGTTTCAAAATATGGCCTGTAGGCCGATGGTCTTGGATTGGTCTTGGATAGTTGCTAGGCCATGGGGATTTTGACAAACAACGTTGTCTAAATGATTTTTTGGGTTAAAGTTATGGATATGATTGTATGCCTGCGGTTATGTTTTCAGATTATGTTAGGATTGTGCACGGATTGCTTATAAATCGGGAATTATGACTGTAAAGACATTCCTTTGGAGAAAATGAACTTTTCACTTTGAGCAGCCCCAAGAGTTGAGCATTTTAACTTCATTCGATTTCTGTTTTTGGTTTTGGTGGTCACTGGAGTGATTGAACACTCGACTACAACAACTTTGGTGGAAATCCGATTAATATTTGACTAAACTACAACACAAAGAGAACCGTGTTGCTCCCGCCGTTTACCCGCGCTACTGTTTTCCGATCGCTAATAGCTTACTAAAGTCAGTTACTTCCATTGTTCACATGGGCTTCTTTGAATTTCTTCACCTAGCCTGAGCCAAACACCTCAAAGGCTAATTATCTAATTACTCCTGCCGTTTACCCGCTTTTCTGTGAATTTCTTCACTAACCTGAAGCCTAATACCTTAATGATTTAACGTGGGGCATGACGATGCTCTCAGGCCCCCTTCCCACTCGGATCTGCCAAATCTCAAGCCCCCTTCCTACTCGTGCCCGCCAAATCACAGGTCCGCCTTTTACCCGAGTCTGCCAAATCTCAGTCCCTCCTTCCACTCAGGTTCGCCAAATCTCAGGGCTCCCTCCCTGTGCATGTGTGCGTGTCCTTGACGGGTTAGAGTCGGCAAAACCCATCAAGCCACGGGCCCCTCCCTCTCCCCCCACCAAAGCCACCCAGGAAGCTGTTGTGTTCGGCACATTACTCGATCTCATGGAGCTCGGTTCCCTGCAGGCATAACATGGCATAAAGGGAGTCACCAAATCCCGGCTTTTCGCTCTCAGCATGATGACAAAGTCGGAGAAACTCAGTAATCTGCCAGGCCAGGCCGCATCCCAGATGATCCACACGACATTGGTCGCCACGTGCACAGCCCTCTGCCCCACCAAAACCGCCATACTCTTCAAAGCTGCCACATATGGCACGAATCCTCGATCTCACCATGTCATCTCACATCCTCAATGGGTGGAGCTATACAGGAGGAGGTAAACCAAAGGCCTGGCCTTCCCACCCGGCATCACTGTGACCAAACGTCCCACCAAGCTCCAGAGCCAGGCCACCGAAACACGCATCAACATGCGAGATACGTCATGTCAAGTCATGCTGCCTCCTATGCTACCACTATCTTATGTGTATGTGTGTGTGTGTGTGTGTGTGTGTGTGTGTGTGTGTGTGTGTGTGTCATTGGTTTTTATCTCCATACATGGGTTTCAGAAGGTGGAACAGTGTCCTCCCAGTCTCGAAGTATCCACCTCTCTTTCAATAAGGGTCATGATTCATGGACCAAGTTTGTGAAGGTGTTTCCTGTTCTCAAAGTTTTGTTCCGAGGGCTCTTTTGAGGATCGTCGCCGATCTCTGGACAGCTTCCAACTGCAATTAGTTTGTAGTAGTATTCCCAGGGATGGTTTTTAAGATCTCTATAAGGTTATTTTTTTATCATTCCTGTTGATCCAATTATCACTGGTACAATTTCGGCACTCTTCAACTTCCAGGATCTTTTCACTCCATTATTGAGATCTTGGTATTTCGTCATTTTTATTGATTTCTGTGTTTAGGCCAAAATCTCTGGGTACTAACATCTCAATTAGGAATGCCTTCTTATATATATTTTTGATTCCCAAGTATGATATCCGGTCACAATACTTTGTTTTCTATACTCGATGAGATCATAAGGTTATACGTGAGCATTACTTCATTGTTTACAGCGATTGCTTTTGGTTCATGTTTTCATGAGTTTTGTGGAGCTGGGATATTGAAATTTCTGCAGATGTGTCAGTGGATTCCTCTGCAAAGCTTGTTGTGCCTTTGGGTGCACAGCTGCTTTGACATGAGTTTTTTTTACATCCCGGTAGGAGGTGGGTCATACTTTCTGTTTCTACCTTGCCGAACCAACACTTGTCTGATTGACTCAGTCCCACCATTTTCTTAAAGCCGTTGGTGCAGTGTCCTTGGTCTTGGACATTTATAATGATTCGTTCTCCATCCCAGTTGAGCTGACCTCTTCTTTGGTCTTCTGGTGACCCTCCCCACGGTTTGAACTTTGAATTCCTCCATTATGACCTATTTCTGCATCGTGAGCAATTTTTTTAACCATATAAGGTGATCTTGTTGCAGGTAGTTTTTATGATCACCTGTTGACATCAAGGTCCTTAAATGTGAGGTCGAGTATGTCACCCCTTGCCCCAATCATCCACTTCACCATTGACATATCGAGGATCTGTCTTCAGCAGATTGTTGTTTTACAGTTCAGATTCAGCAGCAGATTCAGCAGTTTTTGTTTTCAATTCAGCAGTTGTTTTACAACAGTACGAACAAAGAGGATTATTACGTTTCTTCCAATGAATGCATATAAAACACAATGTCAGTTTGTGTTTGTACAGATGTCTGTCCCCTTCATAAGGGTAGATTTTAAAGGCCAATCTTTTAACACGAATTAAAAGACCGTTTTCTGGGATATGATTAAGAATTAATTAATAAAGACCTTAATCTTCTATCTATAATTCCAGTAATCTCTGTACGTTTGTTTGTCTGTGACCGCTGTTTCTCGACAACCACGGGTCCGATATACTTTTAACTTGCCAGGTATATTGCTGGGGACCCGAGGATGTGCCTTTTCAAGGTTTCATATTAATCGGACAATTACTTACCGAGCTATGTCCAAAAAACGATTCAACCAATCAGAGAGCAGCGAACTATCGCGTGTGCCGAACGTGGCGGACACACTCTGCCTCGGATGGCACATTTGAGAGCGTATTCATTTATTTCACGTTTGCAAACTATGTTGGCGTTAAACTATGTTTTAAAACTAATAAAAACGAATTTGCGATTCATTCGCTTTCCTGCGCGTTTGTGCACGCGATGGCGATTTCTTTACCAAACTCCGGAAGCCGTTCGCTTTGGACCAAACCATTTCATGTAAATAGAGGGGGGGGATTGTCACCACTCGCAAGCCGTTCGCTTTGGACCAAACCATTTCATGTAAATAGAGGGGGGGGATATAATTTTAGATATATATATAGTACGGGCATGCCCTAGTATTAATAAAGACTATTAATAATTAATAAAATTTTTAATAATTAATAATATTAATTCATAATTTAATATTAATAATATTAATATTATTAATATTGTACACCGCTCCTTTCCTATGCCATCTCCAGGCATTGCAAATCGTCATTGCTGGGCACCGAAGGGGGCTCGGCAGTGACGCACGCTGAAAGAGAGTACTCAGTTTTCACTCTGGTTGTTTCCTTGTTGTACACCACTCCTTTCCTATGCCATCTCCAGGCATTGCAAATCGTCATTGCTGGGCACCGAAGGGGGCTCGGCAGTGACGCACGCTGAAAGAGAGTACTCAGTTTTCACTCTGGTTGTTTCCTTGTTTTCTTGTTTTCTTGTTTTCTTGTTTGTTTGTCCGGGCGATATCTCAGCCATCCTTTGAGCTAGGAAGCTGAAATTTTGGCACAATAGTGAGAAAGTGCTTTATCAAAAATGCTATTTTTTGTTTTTTGATTAATCAATAAATTGAGGAGTTATTTAATTATTAGCGATTAATTAAGTACTTATTTAATTAATCAAATTTCCTTTCTCTTCTGACCATTAACTCAGGCACCTTTTGAGTTAGGAAGCTGATATTTGGACATGCCAATGACCAGGTGATTTGGCTGCAAAGGATATTTTTGATTTATTAATTAATCAATTAATCGATTAATTATTTAATTATTCGATTAATGACAAAAAAAAATTATTTTTTTAAAGTTACAGATTCTGATGAAATAGTGGTAGTTTATGTGTTCTCTGACCAAATTGATTAATAATTTAATTTTTTTATGATTATTATTTATTTATTTTCATTAATAATCATTTATTTATTTTCTTTCTCATTTGGCCAATATCTCAGGCACCTTTTGAGCTGGGAAGCTAATATTTGGACATGAGTGACCAAGTGATGTGGCTATCAAGGATATTTTTGATTTATTGATTAATCATTTCATCTATTAATTATTTATTGATTAATCGATTAATTATTTATTGAGTAATCAATTAATTATTTAATATTTTATAAATGACTTATTTAATTAAATTTCTAAAAGATACATCTTCGGATGAAGCACTAGTGGTTTAGTTATGCGATTAGCCAATTGATTATGAAAATATTTTGTGATAATCTTTTATTGATTTTAATTATACAATTAATCAATCAATTAGTGTACACCTCTCCCTCCCAATGCAGCCTCAATGAGCTGCACTGCGGTATTGCCGGGTGCCGGAGGCGCCCCGGCAATGCCGCGCTGCAGCATATTTAATTATTTGGCATGGGGCGGTGTACTTTGAATGTATGTGTACTTGTTTCCTTGTTTTCTTGTTTGTTTGTCCGGGCGATATCTCAGCCATCCTTTGAGCTAGGAAGCTGAAATTTTGGCCCAATAGTGAGAAAGTGCTTTGTCAAAAACGTTATTTTTTGTTTTTTGATTAATCAATAAATTGAGGAGTTATTTAATTATTAGCGATTAATTAAGTACTTATTTAATTAATCAAATTTCCTTTCTCTTCTGACCATTAACTCAGGCACCTTTTGAGTTAGGAAGCTGATATTTGGACATGCCAATGACCAGGTGATTTGGCTGCAAATGATATTTTTGATTTATTAATTAATCAATTAATCGATTAATTATTTAATTATTCAATTAATGACAAAAAATTTTTTTTTTTTTTAAGTTACAGATTCTGATGAAATAGTGGTAGTTTATGTGTTCTCTGACCAAATTGATTAATAGTTTAATTTTTTTATGATTATTATTTCTTTATTTTCATTATTAATCATTTATTTATTTTCTTTCTCATTTGGCCAATATCTCAGGCACCTTTTGAGCTGGGAAGCTAATATTTGGACATGAGTGACCAAGTGATGTGGCTATCAAGGATATTTTTGATTTATTGATTAATCATTTCATCTATTAATTATTTATTGATTAATCGATTAATTATTTATTGAGTAATCAATTAATTATTTAATTTTTTATAAATGACTTATTTAATTAAATTTCTAAAAGATACATCTTCGGATGAAGCACTAGTGGTTTAGTTATGCGATTAGCCAATTGATTATGAAAATATTTTGTGATAATCTTTTATTGATTTTAATTATACAATTAATCAATCAATTAGTGTACACCTCTCCCTCCCAATGCAGCCTCAATGAG
Source organism: Myxine glutinosa (assembly GCF_964187855.1). NCBI lineage: Eukaryota > Metazoa > Chordata > Myxini > Myxiniformes > Myxinidae > Myxine > Myxine glutinosa. Next base: position 149,925,707 of record NC_136266.1, read on the forward strand.
CTGCACTGCGGTATTGCCGGGCGCCGGAGGCGCCCCGGCAATGCCGCGCTGCAGCATATTTAATTATTTGGCATGGGGCGGTGTACTTTGAATGTATGTGTACTTGTTAATATTATTATTAATAATTAATTATTAATATTAATTAATATTAATTTTAATATTAATAATTAATAAAGAATTAATTAATAAAAAATTAATAAAGACCGAATTAATTAAGACCGTTCACTACGGTCTATTTTTGAAGATAAAACAAACTCCATAAAAGAGTAATTATGTCTTTTCTATTGGAATTGTAGACGGTGGCTTGAAAATCAAGCCTCAAGGGTGGTGTAAAGAAGCAGTTTAAAAAAAAAATACCGGTAACAATAAATACAAGTGGAGGGAGGTGAAATTCGCTGCATGTGATGTGCAATGGGTGCAGAGTAAAACACATGCTTATTTACATCTGTACAAATGTCTAATAAATAAAGAAGATATAAGCACACATGACACTTAGCCAAGGCTTCTGACTTTGGCACGCTCACGAGGCTGCACCGTCAAATAAGAATAAACTGTTCCAACCCGTCATTTTTGATGGTCTTTTTACTAGTACCGGTAATTAATAATATGGCCAACAGGAATGAAGACAGCCCTGAGGATGAAAAAGGGAGAAAAGGTTACCTGAAATAAATCATCAATCCAGGTGAAAGGTTTCAACAATTGAGATTCTACCAGGGAAACATGTGACTTTCTGGCAAAAGAAAAATATAGCCCAAGAGAACCTTGGAATTTCAAAAAGGGCTGCCTTGCACTTCAAATACCGCACGGTGGTGTTTTCCAGGAGTGCCACATGTGGTACCACTTGCCGGAGCAATGAAACATCTCCAGGAGGGAAGGAAGGTTTGTAAGAGAAATAAATAAGGCTTTGCACGAGACCAGGCTTCTGTTGTCTCAACTCGGATGGGGAATTCACCAAAAGGTCAAAAGCATTCGGTTTTGGGGCCATTGTACTGGAAATGGGAACAGTGGGAACCGTTCCATCGATACACATGGATGCCAATTGCCAAATATGATCGTTGTTCGTTCAGTGACTTCGCTGTGAATGAATGACCAGACTCTAACTTCTCAATCAGAGAATCGATGGCCCAAAAGTCATTTCGCCTGCTGTGCCATCTACATAGTATGTACTCATTAGAAGGAGTTTGGAAGTGGGTGTAAATCTTGAAAATTAAAATTGAGAAAAACAAACACAAGAGAGGGTTGGAGAGGATGTAAAGAAAAAAAAAAATGAGTATGCATGTGATATTTAAGGGGGAAGGCTAAGAAAGAGGAGGAGGATGGGGGAGGGAAGGTGAGTCCCAATTCAGCCATACTTAAAAAAATTTAAACTTAATAAATTGAACCTTTGTAAATAAATATTTATGCAATATGGTTTTTTAGTTTTTTAATAAAAACCAGAGCGGAAGGATCGAGTCCAAAACCAAGAGGAGGGCTTGTGTGAAAAAGCAAAGAAATTAATAGAGAAGGAATGCTGGAGTTCAGAGCTGGACAAGAGAAGAAGAGAGCTGGCTTTGTTGATCTTGCTGTCTGTAAAAAGGGTTTCAGTCTTGGACTTTCTTCTTTCTTTCGCATGCAGCACAAGACTGTGGGGTAGCATCATTGGCTGAAGGCACGGTTGAGGCAATGCCCTTTGCTGGTTAGGGAAGGAATTCTAATTTATTCAGGGTACCAGCAAGAGATGACCCACAGTTCCTTCAGAAATTATTCACACCCCTTGACTTTTTCACATTTTGTACCTGAATTTAAAATGGATTAAATTCAGATTTTTTGTCATTGATCTACACATAATACACCATAATGTCAGTGGATTTTTTTTTTTTTATAGAAATTTTCACAAAATAATTAAACATTTCAAGCTGAAATGTCTTGAATCAATGTCTTGTCTTGAGAAATGCGTTATCAATTGGTGGCCGCTCCAGAGGAGTTAGGCTGTTGCTCTGAAAATAACAGTTGGTGGTTGAGGTCTTTTGAGTTCAGTCAGAATGAGCTTCTTTTTTTCTTTCTTTTTTTTGTATACTGAATCGAGGCTCGTGAAAGAGCTGACATTTACTTCACAAACAAATCAACCAGACAAACAAAATATATAAAAAGAGGCAGCGGAAGACAAGAGAGGGGGAAGCACACAAACACTTGAGAGCACACAACATTTAAGAGCAGGGAGATGTGTGGGAAGGAGAGGACTTGGGGGGAGGAGGCGTGGGAATTGGGGGGGATAGGGGTGGGAGAAGTATAAAACACAAGGACACCAAGGACTTCCAGGACAGAAGTTGGTATTTCAAAAAAATGGAATTGGGGTGAAATTAGCGGGGATAGAAAAGATCAAGGTTTTGGATGGGGGAAGATAAGAGATGGTGGTGAACAGCTGTTTTAAAGACCTGGAGGGAGGAGTGGGATTGAAGAGAGTGAGGGAGTTTGTTCCAGAGGCGGGAGAAAAGAGGAATGAAGGAGTGAAGGTGAGCAGAGAGTCTTGATTTTGGCAGTTTAACCATAAGAGGGTCGCAGGCAGATCTTGTGCGACCTGTAGGAATATTTTGGGGACAGCCCAGAGAGAGCTCGGGGAGCAAGGCCGGAGAGGAGTCGGTAGAAGACGGAAAGACTACCAACCTGCCTGCGGTGACTAAGTGAAAGGCCCTCGGAGATAGCGTCATCGCGGGAGATTCCAATGATTCTGAACACTTTGGTTTCAACAGCGTGAAGGCGAGCTAGGTGTGAGGCAGGAGCACCAGCCCAGAGGGGAGAGCAGTATTCCATTGAGCTGTGGATGAAAGCCTTGTATGTGGTGAGGAGCTCAGGTGTGCCGAGGAAGGACTTCGCACGACGGAGGATGCCCAGTCGGCGACTGGCTTTGGAGGCCAGAGCTTTGTATTACGAAATCTGAGAAGAGAAGTCTTGGCAGACAATGCAAATGCTTCATTAAATCTATTATTGAAATTAGTAGATAGGCTCAATACGGCATCATCCGATAACATCCCCCACAAACAAAAGGCAGAGTACCTCCCGCAGACATCCACAATGCTCGCACTCCTACATATACAGATTGTGTCTTCGATTTCGATCATTGTTCTCGTCCTGTTGCTTTGACCTGTGTTCTTGGACTTGCTCTGCTCATCGTTCAATTATGGCTCCCAAGTGCAAGACCAGTGCCGGAGATGCGTTGACTACCAAGAGGCAGAAAAAAGTGATGAGCCTGAGCCTGAAAGTGGAGCTGCTCGACCGGCTTTCGGGAGAAGAAAGTGCGGCCTCTGTGGGCAGGCATCACGGCATCAACCAATCCACCATTCACTACATATGGAAGAAGGAGAATCGTGAGAAAGTTTCAGTGAGCGCTGTATTGAGTACGAAGGTCCACATGGAAAGGATGGAGAAGACTCTCAGAATATGGAAAGAGGACAACACACAGACGAGGGACTTCATGCTGAAAACCATGATGCTGAACCTTTCCCTAAACCGGCTCATCGAGGATGAGTTGGACACCATTCCAAAGGTTTCCAAGGGGGAGGAGGCGGGCAGTGATGAGGAAAAGGTGCTGAGGTCCAACCTCACAGACTAGTTCCTGGGCGAATTGCTGCATGGCAGGCGGGCGCTTGCGGACAGGGTGCTGACC
>NC_136266.1:149931849-150031849 GCF_964187855.1 Myxine glutinosa
TATATATATGTATATATATATATATATATATATATGTATATGTATATATATATATATATATATATATGTATATGTATATATATATATATATATATATGTATATGTATATATATATATATATATATATATATATATGTATGTATATATATATATATATATATATATATGTATATATATATATATATATATATATATATGTATATGTATATATATATATATATATTGTTGTGGATATGAGAATGTTTTTTTTATTTTGTTGTTGTGGTAAAATGTTGTTGTAAAAGGTGTTGTAAAATATCACCCCTCCTCCCTCCGTTTGTGGTTGTATAAAGGTCAAAGGGCGTTTCCGTAGTTAGTCCATAAAACATACAGGCAGGACACGATATATCCTTTCTTTTGACAGTTATATCCTTATTATGTGTATTAGCGTAAGGCTGTGTCTTCCATTAATTGAAAGTACTCCATTGCACCAGTGAAAGAGAATAGATCCCCTTCCATTCCCATCCCCAGAAATCCCCATTTCCTTCACATCCCCCCTTTCGTGATTGCCGACCCTCGATTGCCATATTACATCCCCTCTCGTCATTGCTGAGCCTCGATTCCCAATCACCTCCCCTCCAATAACCGCCATTGACCACGAGGCTCGAGTCAGGGAAGAAAGGCGTGTCTCCACCTCGTCATAGAGGGGGAGGAGTGAACCAGCCCCGCTCGACCAACCATGAGCCAGGGGTTTGGCTACAGAGGGCGGAGGAAGAGCGGTCGGGGAGGTTCGCAAAGGTTGAGGGGCGGGGGCCTATATAACCCAAGGCAGGGGTGTGGCCAAAAGGAGATGAGTTTTTACCGGCAGACACAAGGGAGCCCAAGCCGTGGAGAGGAGTCAGAGAGATTCGCTTTTGCAAGAGACTGGAAGAGTTGAGCTTTTACCAGAGACAAGACGGTTGAGCTTTTACAGAGAAGAGAGAACCCGTCACACCAAGGCTCCACCAAGCTCCGTGTTGGCTCCACCGAGCGTTCCCCTCCACCAAGCTCCGTGTTGGCTCCACCAAGCTCCGTGTTGGCTCCACCGAGCGTTCCCCTCCACCAAGCTCCGTGTTGGCTCCACCAAGCTCCGTGTTGGCTCCACCAAGCTCCGTGTTGGCTCCACCAAGCTCCGTGTTGGCTCCACCAAGCGTGCACCTCCAGCCGTCCACCTTCTGCCATTCCTGGCATTCCCCGAGTGAGTCAGTGTCTTTGTTTGTGCTGTCCTGGGTAGTTAAGTCAAGTCTGCATAAGCTAATCATTTTCACTGTGTCACCTGCGTCTCATGTGCCTGTAAATAAACGTGCCTGCTTTCTTCTTGCTTATGTGTGTACATAGTAAATAAATTTAGTAGTATTTCCAACTTCTTTGCCTTCGTTTTCCTCTTTGCATTCGTCGTTTTTGTCTTTTCCCCTCATTGGGCAGCTACGGTGCGATACGGCCAAAGTCTGGGTGAATCGGGTGAGTTTTGTTAGGTCGCGGTCTTACACCACCGCTCGGTCTATAACATCTAACCGCGATCTATAACAATATATATGTATATGTATATATATATGTATATGTATATATATATATATATATATATATATATGTATGTATATATATATATATATATATGTATGTATATATATATATATATATATATATATATATATATATATATATATATATATATATATATATATATATATATATATATATATATATATATATATATTGTCGCGATCCCGGCTGTGAAATGGTTCCCAGCACGGAATACGGACGTTAATGTCCGGGCTTCAAGTAGTCCACGGAGTGGACAGAGAGAACTCAATAAACACAATTGTGTTTTAATCGGCCTTCTAGGGGTAAGGCACGATGCTTTATTGGCTCGATCACAAAACCATGAAAGGTAACAAAATGGAATAAACTGCACAAAGCCTGCAGGAACTGTCGGCAACAGACGCTCCAAACAGGACGCAGGTAAGATCACTCGCGGCTCCAATCGACGATCTCCGGGACTCGGAGGGTAACAGGATGGAATTCACCGCACAAGGCCGGCAGGAACGGTCGGCCAGCAGCTCCAACACGAAGCAGGCAATCACTCGCGGTTCCAATCTACGAGATCCGGGAATCACTCGTTCTCTTCCGGAGTTACTCGCTCGTAAAATACCGAACTGTAATCGACCAGCCCAACTCGGCTGTCGTGAGGATTTAAGGAAAGCCCTTTTGAGATTTCCCACTCGGAGCCTTCGAGCCGCGTCCGTTGCACAAGATGGCGACCGCTCTCTCTAGACTCTCCACCAATCACGTGCCGAATCGCCTCCCGATCGCGTGAGGCTCCCAGGAGGCCACGTCACGCGGTGGGTGGGGCACCAAATCTGGGTGAGAACAGGTGGTTTCACCGGTGGTTTCTCACAGTCCTCCCCCCCTAAGTAAAAACCCCGTCGAATAGACGGCGTTTTTAAAACCAGTATTTGTAGTAGGTGCAAATCACATGGCAAGATGATGGCGGTAATCGCTAACAGGCATTAACAGGTTAACAATGAACCAGTTTGGTTTTTTTTTTTTTCACACACAAATTTTAACACCATACACCACATTAATATCTACCCTACAAGAGTTACACTTCACACAAAGCACAATAGAGAGGCAAGGGGGCCAAACTCAAGTTGGGGGAAGCGTTGACAGGAAGGAAACGGGCCGAGACCTAGAGCGGCGGGTACTCCTCCGGTGTCGAGAACAACAGTCATATGCGTAATGACCCCTTTCACCGCACTGGTAACATCGATCGTTCGGGTCGAAAGGCCTGCGGACCAAAGGGCGTCTGAAACGAGGCCGCCGCGACATGCCATTCGACATCTCGACGCACACACGCGATCCGCAAATTAACCTTCCATCAAGGGCTCTGACCGAATCTTCAGCATCTCGTGGCTCTTCAAACTCAACAACTGCAAATCCAGGTGGGTTTCGAGCAACCCATACGTTGCGGAGTGGTCCGTAATGTTCGAAGACCCTCCCTAGCTCGGCTTTCGCTGCTCCATTGCCCAGGTCTCCCACATATACCTTAGCATTAGCGTTCCTGCTGAATCGCGACATGGCGGGAGCGGTCCCTGAGGAGCACGGCACCTGAGGGTGGCTTGACGGGAGGCTCGGGTGGACTTCAGCTGACGCAACGTCACCGTCGGGAACTGGAGTCGAGGCGCTAGGCTCCTCGGGCCAGAGTGAAGATATGTCTGACTCCGCCACTCTCTCCGCCTGTTTACTCTGGGATCTAGTGACCCCCCCACAGGTCAGAGTCAATGACTCCTCCCTGGCCATGGCATCATTGCCAATCAGCAAGGAGACCCCGGGTATCGGGTAGTAGGGTACCACCACACAGGTCACTGGACCCTTAAAAATGTCACTCCGGACCTCGAGGAGGGCAAGGGGATACCGGCCAAGAACCCGGTCAATGCCCCGAAGGAGGGTATACTCGCCGGTATAACGCATCTGAGAGGCCGGAACTACCCCCGCCCGGAGAACACACCGTGTCGCCCCAGTATCCCGAAGGTATTGGGCCTCAAACTTCAGCATCGAATCAGGGCCACCCACTAAGGCTGTCCCTGAATAATCCTGGTACAGTGGATGAATGGAATTAGCCTCGGTGGCAGTGACCTCGGTCACCGATGCCACCGTCGTGTGCGAGGGCCCGGCGGATGAGCTCCACTGATCTCCCTCCGACTTAACAGGAGGGTTGCCTCGGTAGGCCGGACTAGCGGGATTAGAGAAGCAGCGGTTTTCACCGTGCCCCACGCGTTTGCAGAAATCGCACCAGGGCCCTGCCCTGGTCTGCGGCTCGCGACCGCCACCAGTGGAGGGCATCGGAGAACCCCTCCCCTCGATCCAGCCGCAGGGCAGACGGGGGGCGGTCTTGATCGCAGACTCCTCCGTCTTACGACGCGACTGCGTGACTTGCAGCATTTTGCACGCCAAAACATGTTTATCAATAAGGTTGACGCAGTCTGCCAAGGAAACAGTGTCTTTGTCGACAAGAAACAATGCTAAGTCAAGCGGAAGCTGTTGATCGATACGGTAACGCACCAGGAGTTCCGCAACCGCTTGAGGTAACTCAACCTTGCTCCCCTTGAACCATCTCTGCAGCTGTTCCAACAAGGCCCGCGAATGTTCCTCATAGGTTTGACTGGACTCACGAGTCCAGCTGAAAAAATTTCTCCTATAAATACATGCGGACACCGCATAGGCGTTCAAAATCTCGGCCTTCAATGCCCTGTATTTGTTTGCGTCCTCGGTTGCCATCCTCGCATATACCTCCCTCGCCTTCTCAGATAGATGGCTCACAAGATGGCCGACCCACAAGCTCTCATCAATGCCACCGGCAGCCAACAACTTCTCCGCCATCTCCAGATACGCTTCTGGCTTCGTGTCTCCCGTCCAGTCCGGCAAACGAACGTGAACAGTTTCCGGGACTCTTGCAGCAGACCCCTCTGCCCGCGGTCGTTCAGTCAACATTCGCAACTCATGCTCTCTGACGTGTTCAGCTTCTGCTGCTGCCGCACGCTCTCTCTCTCTCTCACGCTCTCTCTCTGCTGCCGCATGCTCTCTCTCTGCTGCCGCAGCACGCTCTCTCTCTCTCTCACGCTCTCTCTCTGCTGCTGTCTCTGCTGCCGCATGCGCTCTCTCTCTCTGCTGCTGCACGCTCTCCCTCTGCTGCTGCCCGCTCTCCCTCTGCTGCCGCAGCACGCTCTGCCTCTGCCCTGTCATTCTCCCTGTTATACATGTCAAGTTGTTGAACCGGAGTCAGCCCGGTCCAGAAGGGCGAACGCATGCATTTAGTCATGATGGAATCGCTTCCTAACATCTCGGGTTGAGTGACCGGGTCAAGGCTGCTTGCGTCGCTCACATCGCCACCCACGTGACTGTCAACATGATCAGGTTGAACTCTCACTTCTCTGGTCGACATAGCTTGGCTACGAGTTATCATAAGACAAGGCACAAAACACAACGCTCAAACACAACGCTCTGTTGGGGAAATACGACACGAACTACACAATATCACCCGCACATCAAATTGCCAATGAGAAAAATACCACGTACAAATACTCACGTTTTTTTTTTTTTTGTCGGTTGTTTGGAGGGATCCGAGGTTCACTTATTCTGCAGTGAAGCACCACCCAAGACAGCGTCCTACGGCGAGAAAGTTCCTCCAAGACGGCGTCCGCTGGTGAGAAGATGCAGATGCCGAATTCCCGTCTCAATTCGAATGTCTCTCACTTGAAAGATCCTAGGACGAGCAACCCATTTGTCGCGATCCCGGCTGTGAAATGGTTCCCAGCACGGAATACGGACGTTAATGTCCGGGCTTCAAGTAGTCCACGGAGTGGACAGAGAGAACTCAATAAACACAATTGTGTTTTAATCGGCCTTCTAGGGGTAAGGCACGATGCTTTATTGGCTCGATCACAAAACCATGAAAGGTAACAAAATGGAATAAACTGCACAAAGCCTGCAGGAACTGTCGGCAACAGACGCTCCAAACAGGACGCAGGTAAGATCACTCGCGGCTCCAATCGACGATCTCCGGGACTCGGAGGGTAACAGGATGGAATTCACCGCACAAGGCCGGCAGGAACGGTCGGCCAGCAGCTCCAACACGAAGCAGGCAATCACTCGCGGTTCCAATCTACGAGATCCGGGAATCACTCGTTCTCTTCCGGAGTTACTCGCTCGTAAAATACCGAACTGTAATCGACCAGCCCAACTCGGCTGTCGTGAGGATTTAAGGAAAGCCCTTTTGAGATTTCCCACTCGGAGCCTTCGAGCCGCGTCCGTTGCACAAGATGGCGACCGCTCTCTCTAGACTCTCCACCAATCACGTGCCGAATCGCCTCCCGATCGCGTGAGGCTCCCAGGAGGCCACGTCACGCGGTGGGCGGGGCACCAAATCTGGGTGAGAACAGGTGGTTTCACCGGTGGTTTCTCACAATATATATATATATATATATATATATATATGTATTGTTACGGATACGACTTTGATGGTATGGTGGGCCGAGCGGGATGGCCGCCGTATCCGTACAAGTTACCCGATTGTGCCCGAATGTTGACTAATCGCGCTACGCTGGCTCAATAGGAAAGAGAAGACACCCGGCTGGGCTATAATGACACAATACGACACCAGGGTTTCGATTTTCAAGTATATTCGTACGGAAAAAGGTTAGATTACAGGGGCTAGAGGTATATTACAGGAAGACAGGCACTTAGACACACTCTTATATTATCCCCGGACAGACGACAGACACACGGGACAAAATGCTGACTCACACGGGGGTTGATGAAAAGGGGAGGCAGGTCGCGATGGCTCAGGTGCACCTGGCTCAGGGACAGAATCACGTACGGTGGTGTCCAGAGATGCGTGAAGGTATCACAGCGCTTGTGGGTCGCGACTTTGGTCTCAAGCTGGGGAGGTCGCTCAGCGCTCGGGAGGGTGGCGTCTTTTCCTTCCAAGCTCGGGGCGCATCTTGCATCTCATCCGGCGCGGGGCCGCGTATATCCGGCGGGGAGTGACACGCCCTCGGCTCGTTAGCGCCGCCCCAGATGGCATTGGCCCATGGCTTCTCATTGGGTGCGGGGGTTACCGGCTCCGCCCTTGACGAGGGGCCGGCAGGGAGCCCCTTCGTGGTAACCCCGTGGAGCGCGTGGTCAATGGTGGCTAACCGAGCCGGAAGGAGGACGCCCACTCCCCATGCCGTCACCGCGCCGCCCCCCTCTTTTGTTGTTGTTGTTGTAGTTGGCGCTTCTTCATGGGGAAGAGATGCGGAGAGGTATGGGGAGGTCCTAAACTTCCTAACAGGTGCCATATAATCACATTCTGGTGCAACGAAGAGTCATAATTAATGGAAACAAGTCCTTAACTGACATAGATTAAGAATAACTAGCAAGATGTCCTATAATTGTCTACGTGTGGTGCGGGGACCTGGGCACGACATTTAATGGGGGGATGAAGGGGAAGATCGGCTCTAATGGGTGTTGTTTACAGACAATGGGACTAGGGAATGGGGTAAGGGAGAGTTGGGGAGTATCGGAGAAAATAGGGGAATATTTACAAGCGGATATGGAGGCCAAATTCCATATTCGCAACATTGCACCCTTCTCTACCCTCGGGGCGTCCCGACCCGATAAATTTTTACCTACTTTAGTGTGGCACGCAATGTAGTTCCCTCTACTATTAACTCTACCCTGAGTGCGACAGTTTTACAGATATTCACAAATGAGTAAATATGTCCCCCTGCGACGTTGCACCCTTCTCCTCACAGAAACACACCCACAGGATAACCGAATCCGGAAAGAATTCTCAAACTAAACATACAGCCGGTAGGGAGCATTATTTACAAGACTACGCTGCTATTTACACTACGATCCAGGACCTGTTTTTGGAGGAACACATGCAGATGCTATGCATAGAGAGAGCGCGCTTGCCAACATCGATACACCAACCCACGAGTGCTCTGTGGCCGACGGCCTTTAATAACGTACAGAGCACCCTTTCCCAGCATCAAAAGCACCACCCCACCACCAATCGGTGCAGTCACCATTGTTCATTGGAATAAAAATAAATTCGACAACCCCTAACCCTGCAGGTGTCTCTTGCTCTTCGTGTGGCCTTCAGTGGTGTTAATTAAAAGTGGTTCACCTGTATGGCATAGGTGCCACGTTGACCCATAGGTCCATCCCCGGGTGGTGCTTGGCCGCAAAAGAGCTGCGGTCCATGGTGGGTGGCCACAAACATTGCGGTCCATATGGTGTATCGATCCAAGCAGCAAGCAGCGAAAGTGCAGGCCCACAACTGCGTAGCCAGCACCTCTCTCTCCTCTCTCTCTACCCCAAAGCCAGATCCTCGGAGGTGGGAGACAAAAGAAGCAGACAAGTGAGTAAGGTGGTAAGGGCGCAAAAGTGCACGCAATGTAAGGTAATGCACACTGGGGGCACATGGGAACCAGGTGAGACAGGTACGTTCCTATCGTACGCCCCCCCCCCACCAGGTAACCTACATGGCCCCTCCCTTACCCCTTACTGTATCCACAAAACACAACACTACTCATAAACATCTACTTTACAAATCAACAAACATCCCTACTGTCTTCCCCGTTCCTCCCATATACCAAATTCGTCTTCTCTCCCTCCTAACCAATCAAATTTGCCATTTTCAACTCTCATCAAAATTTGCCATCTCCAACTGAACATCAAAATTTGCCATCACCAATTCATCATCAGTCCCTCCTAGGGAGGGAGAGATGGAATCACCCCAATGTCTCATCCACGTCGTGATGCGTCTCACAAATCCTCACAGCAATCTCATTTCCTGCAACAAACAAAGAAAACACAGGTGTGGAGTCATCATCATCACCACAGGCAAGTGGCTGCGTATGGTGCGACAGGTTCATCAATCCTAACTATCTCCTAAATGACTTTAACAACTTTACACTACCCGGGGTCTTTCTCCGGCCAAACCATTGGCCCTCTTACACTATGGGTTCTAAAAACCAATTCCCATTGGCCAAACTGTGGTGCTCTTCAATTTGGGGTCTCACTCCCCCGATTCATCTCCCGGTGCCCTCGTACAATTTCTGGGCTGCGACGTGTACCTCTCCCAGTGGGTCTACCCACCTGCACACCTCCACCACTGCAGTTGCCTCCGAGCTTACCTGCTCCTTACCCTAACCTAACTACCTGGGGAAGGCCCTCTGGCACTCTCCCCACTCCGTGCCCTCTCTGGCACTGGGCTGCCCGATCCACACCCGGGATCCTCAGGCACCCACTCACAACTACCGGCTCCCAGAGCCCACCTGCGGCCTCACCTGGCCGACATCCTCACAGTGGTGGAGTGCCCAACCAACTACACACACTAACAGGCTACACGCCCAGCCATTTCCACAACACTAATGCACCCATTCACAACACCATTCTGCAACCGCACCACAAATGCCAATATTCAACCACAATTTACCTGCACCCTCTACCTAACACTTACACTACCCGCCCCGGGTGCTCGTGAAAGGGGTCCACTCTTCCCCCATCCACACCTTCGCACCATGCACACCACTCCGTACCACTCACTCCAACTCTCTCCACACACCTGTACCTGCACACCTGTGCTCTCACACCTGGTGCCACCGGCACCCTTCTCTCCCCAAGCGCATTCGCGCTGATCCACAACACTCACTACTCATACACTGCTCCACACACCTGTCCAGTTGCACACCTGTGCAATCACACCTGTTCAATCCTCACAAACACGGCATCATCTCAGCTAACTACTCCCTTCTGAAACTTGCGCTTCCCAGTCGTCCCTTTAAACTATTGCGCTCCCACGTCATTATAATCCACACTAATCTACCTGCGTCCCCACTACAGGTATCAGTCACTAACTAAACTTAACGTTACCTAATGTCAATCTCTTCTCGATCCCTATCATTATCCAAGCCCTCCCTGGCTCGGTTGTCATAGCCACCCCATAAACTATTGCGCATTTGCCCCCACCTGTGAGGGATGGTGGATTTGCCATCCCACCACATCGGGGGTCTCTCACTACCAATTTCGCTCGTCCAAATCCAACAATTCAAAAATTTTCCATTTACTGCCAATTCTATTCACTTTTCTAAATTTCGTTTCAAATCACTACTATCACTATCACCATCACCCGTATACTTATTACATCCTCTCGGTGCGCCAATTCACATCACCCGTCTACTTATTACATCCTCTCGGTGCGCCAATTCACATCACCCGTCTACTTATTACATCCTCTCGGTGCGCCAATTCCTGTCCAAAGCCCGGCTTCGTAAAGCCAAGCAATGGATGCTGGTTGTTTTGTGCCAGCGGCTGGATACATCCCGCATTCGGTGCAGGGAAGGAGGTTTACCCGGGCCGAGATCCCACGCACCATCTCGGCACGGAGCCATCCAATGCCCCGATCTCGACCTGCCGGCACGTCTCACCAAAAAGTGGTCGCCATGACGACCCTTTCTATCGGGCTGCCAGCTCCGCCTAGTGGAGCCTGGACGCGGCCGTTCAAAGCGAGGCCCGGCACGCACCGAGGGCCTGCTTCGGCTAAAAGTCGCTCTAACCTCTAACCCGTGTAACGTCGATGCTTCACCTGGACGCTTACACCCCGCAGCCCGTTCCTTGCTCACACATCCAGCCGTGCCCATGCTCCTCGTACCTTTCCTTACACACCCAGGTACACTCATTCCACTCACAGCCTTGGTCACACACCTGACCACCGAACACTTTGGCACACATTCGTTGCTCGCACACCTCACCAATACACCTCTTCGCGCCCCCTCCTCGGTCACCTCCTCTGTGACAATCACAGGTGTGCTCTCATTCGCACACCCAACCACGTGCCTCACCACCAACTCCAGCGTGCATTCCCACTCACGCTCTACCATTCCAGGTGTGCATCCTTCCATCCCAGGTGTACATCCTCGCTCACCTGTCACAACTAACTCACTCTCCATGTCACTCTCACTACTTTCACCTCCACTCGTGACAACGCACTCACCCTTACTCTTGACAGCACACTCTTTCCCCATGCACCTGTCCGTCACACACCTTTCTCGCGCACACTCTCCCGTTACACCCTCTGTAACACTCACCACAGGTGGACACTCTTCCTTACTTCTGACAGCGCACTCTTTCCTCATGCACCTGTCCGTCACACACCTTTCTCGCGCACACTCTCCCGTTACACCCTCTGTAACACTCACCACAGGTGGACACTCTTCCTTACTTCTGACAGCGCACTCTTTCCTCATGCACCTGTCCGTCACACACCTTTCTCGCGCATACTCTTGCGCACACTCTCCCGTCACACCCTCTGTAACACTCACCACACCGCGCTTCCACGTGCTTCCTCGCACACGCGCTACGACCGACTCACTCTCGCCAGCACACTCACTCCTTGGCACGCACTTTTTCCTCACACACCCCAGAGTCGGACTTTCTTGCACACCTCCTTTTTCGCACACCAGACCTGTCGCACACTTCACCCACGGCCTCTCACGAACACCCGGGTCCATCTCGACCCCCAAGCTCCTTAAATCCCCTGGCGCATCATACGCACGACCATATTGGTCACCACTTACACCGGGTCCTCTTCCTCTTCGCTTCTCCTCCATCACCTGCGAATCCCTCATCCGGTTAATGAGCACATCATCACGATCCAAACACAGACTTTGGACCAATTCTTTTATCTCCTCTTTTATCTCTTTCTTATCCCCTCTCCGTCGCTTCTTAATTTCGCTCATCCCTTCTTCCACTTCTTCTAATTTGTGCTTCACTTCTTTTATTCCCCGGTACGTCTCCTCAAGCTCGTCCTCCAAGGCTACCTTGACCGTTTCCATGTGCGTCCTCACCTGCCGGTCCTTCGTCTCCATTACCTCTATCACCTCGTCCAACCTCGTTGTCAGTCCCTCACGTACCATCTGACATTCCCTCCTTGTCGCTATCAAGTCGTTTTTTATGTCGTTTTGTGTCGCTTTCAACCCTCCTAATACCGCAGTGTTCCTTTGAACCTGCTCCACTAACTCCGTTTGTCCCACCGTCAGCTGCTCCACCTCCTGCGTCAGGTCCTCTATGCCCCCTTGTAACTTTACAGTCCCCTTTCTCACCTCTTTCTCCATGCGCTCCTTACAGTGCCTCACCTCCTCGCGCACTCCTCCGACCTCCTCACTCACTCCTCCTCTGATCTCCTCTCCCATCACTTGCATCTCCTGCCCAGATGCCACCCTCATCTGCTCCATTTCCTCCCTGTGAGCATCCAGTTTGGTTTCTACCCCCATTCTGACCCCCTCTATCTGCTGCTCCATTTGTTTAACTTCCCTTTCCGCTTGGTCCCTCATGTCCCTCAATTTGCCTTCCATACTGTTTTCTAACCCCTCTAACCCTTTTTGCATCCCTTCCATTTGATTCTCTTGAGCGGCCATTCTGTTTTCTACCCCCGTTAACCCATTCTTTACTTCTTTTATCCCGTTGTCTAACTCCTCAAAATTATTGTCTAACTTCTCAATTTTCTTGTCTAACTCCTCAAAATTATTGTCTAACTTCTCAATTTTCTTGTCTAACTCCTCAAAATTATTGTCTAACTTCTCAATTTTCTTGTCTAACTCCTCAAAATTATTGTCTAACTTCTCACTGGTACCCCTCGCTTCGTCCCTCATTACCCCCATTTGGTTTCCCATTACCCCCATTTGGTTTTCCAATCGCTCACTATTAGCCCTCGTTTCCTCCCTCATTTTCTCGCTATTCTGGGCCATAAGGGCCTTCATTTGTATGAAAAAAAGGCCCCAATCCATCGGGGGCGCTGCCACGGTCGCTGGCGCGGTGATCAGCGAGGCGCCATTTTGCGCGCCCGCTTCTTCGTGCGTGACGGCGCTATTTTGCGAACCTGCCGCCCTCACTGCTTCGCTCTCCTCCTGTCCCTCATTTTGGTCCTGGATCGACCCTACCTCACTCTCCCCTACCGGACCCCAGCCGTCTTGATCCGCCATAGCGCGACTTGCAAAATTCGAGTTTCGTAAAACAAAACAAATTTCGGCCGCTCCAAATTTTGACCAAATTTTTTTTTTTTCCTCTATTCGTTTTTTTTTTTTTTCAAAATTTGGTCGGGCCTCGAATCTCACTCCCGACACCAATTGTTACGGATACGACTTTGATGGTATGGTGGGCCGAGCGGGATGGCCGCCGTATCCGTACAAGTTACCCGATTGTGCCCGAATGTTGACTAATCGCGCTACGCTGGCTCAATAGGAAAGAGAAGACACCCGGCTGGGCTATAATGACACAATACGACACCAGGGTTTCGATTTTCAAGTATATTCGTACGGAAAAAGGTTAGATTACAGGGGCTAGAGGTATATTACAGGAAGACAGGCACTTAGACACACTCTTATATTATCCCCGGACAGACGACAGACACACGGGACAAAATGCTGACTCACACGGGGGTTGATGAAAAGGGGAGGCAGGTCGCGATGGCTCAGGTGCACCTGGCTCAGGGACAGAATCACGTACGGTGGTGTCCAGAGATGCGTGAAGGTATCACAGCGCTTGTGGGTCGCGACTTTGGTCTCAAGCTGGGGAGGTCGCTCAGCGCTCGGGAGGGTGGCGTCTTTTCCTTCCAAGCTCGGGGCGCATCTTGCATCTCATCCGGCGCGGGGCCGCGTATATCCGGCGGGGAGTGACACGCCCTCGGCTCGTTAGCGCCGCCCCAGATGGCATTGGCCCATGGCTTCTCATTGGGTGCGGGGGTTACCGGCTCCGCCCTTGACGAGGGGCCGGCAGGGAGCCCCTTCGTGGTAACCCCGTGGAGCGCGTGGTCAATGGTGGCTAACCGAGCCGGAAGGAGGACGCCCACTCCCCATGCCGTCACCGCGCCGCCCCCCTCTTTTGTTGTTGTTGTTGTAGTTGGCGCTTCTTCATGGGGAAGAGATGCGGAGAGGTATGGGGAGGTCCTAAACTTCCTAACAGGTGCCATATAATCACATTCTGGTGCAACGAAGAGTCATAATTAATGGAAACAAGTCCTTAACTGACATAGATTAAGAATAACTAGCAAGATGTCCTATAATTGTCTACGTGTGGTGCGGGGACCTGGGCACGACATTTAATGGGGGGATGAAGGGGAAGATCGGCTCTAATGGGTGTTGTTTACAGACAATGGGACTAGGGAATGGGGTAAGGGAGAGTTGGGGAGTATCGGAGAAAATAGGGGAATATTTACAAGCGGATATGGAGGCCAAATTCCATATTCGCAACAGTATATATATATATATATATATGTATATAATTTCGGTCGGGGGTTTTGGGTGTACTTTGAGGGGGGTATCCTTGGTTCTCCTCAAACTTACCAGTCTTGATGCTACCGTACACAAATAACTTTGTATCACGGCAGGTTGCTAGCCCACCGCGAACACCAATTGGTCCACCTTATGGTTCCAGGGTTCTCCGTCAAACTTACCGTTTAGCTGTGCCATGTGACTTTCCAACCTGGGAACACGCCCCTGATATGCACCTCCCTTATCTTAATCAGATTTGGATGTGACTGAGCGTTAAACCGCAGAGTGCATATCGGACTAACGAGCCAATTAGTCGGTGAATTATAAACTCCTGGGATAACCTAAGTGCGAACAACACTGGAACATTGTAGGAAAAAAGGGCATTGACAGACTGAAGGGAACATCAACAAGGGATTTATTATAATTATTTACAAGGCACATGCAAATCAAAATGTATGTTGAGCCATCGCAAGCAAATGAAGAATGCAAGCAAATATGTACAAAGCAAAGAAAATGGACGAGAGCAAAACGTTATCCCATGCCTTACCAACCGATATTACACAATACAGGGCAGGGCGCCCATCAGACATTCACGGGAGGTAAGAAAATATTAGAAAGACAGACAGTGCGTGGATCACAGCCTCTCGCTTACTGGGTGGGAGCAGTCGTGCTCCCACCACCCAATGCTAAAGGGAAAGGTGGGAGGAATTTATGTGGTATCTAATGTGCGTGTTGACATGAGGTGTGGTGTATGTGCAGCATGTATAGGTGTAGGAGAGAAGGTGTGAAAATGCGTTATCAATCGGTGGCCTCTCCAGAGGAGTTAGGCTGTTGCTCTGAAAAGAACAGTTGGTGGTTTTACTGCCTTTTCGTTGAGGTCTTTTGAGTTCAGTCAGAATGAGCTTTATATTACGAAATCTCATATCACGTGCCTTCGATACGGTCTGGCACCCAGCTCTGCTCACCAAACTCTCCTCCTATGGTATCCATGGAAATCTCCATGCATGGCTTGCGGACTTCCTCTCCGGTCGCAGTCAACGTGTGGCCCTGAATGGATTTCTCTCATCTCCCCTTCCTGTTCTGGCTGGAGTTCCCCAAGGTAGTGTTCTGGGCCCTGTGCTTTTTCTGGTCTTCATCAATGATCTCTCCGACTCTCTGGAAAATCCTCTCTATCTCTTTGCTGATGACTCAACTCTCTGCCGATCCATGCCTGTTCCCTCAGATCGGCAGTCTGCAGCCTCCTCACTCTCTGCAGACCTGGACAAAATCACAGACTGGTCAAACAAGTGGAACATGTCTTTCAATCCTGACAAATCTCACATTCTTACTATGTCTCTCCGAAAAGACCGACTGGAAAACCCTCCCATCTACTTTCTCAACAATCCTCTCCAAGAAGTTCTGTCGCTCAAGCTTTTGGGTCTCACTACCTGCCATGATCTTTCTTGGGAAAACCACATTTCCAAGCTGGCCTCCAAAGCCAGTCGCCGACTGGGCATCCTCTGTCGTGCGAAGTCCTTCCTTGGTACACCTGAGCTCCTCACCACATACAAGGCTTTCACCCGCAGCTCAATGGAATACTGTTCCCCCCTCTGGGCCGGTGCTCCTGCCTCACACCTAGCTCGGCTTCACGCTGTTGAAACCAAAGCTTTCAGAATCATTGGAATCTCCTGCGATAAAGCTCACTCCGAGGGCCTTTTACTCACTCACCGCAGGCAGGTTGGTGGTCTTTCTGTCTTCTACCGACTCCTCTCCGGCCTTGCTCCCCCAGCTCTCTCTGTGCTCAGTCCCCCAAATATTCCGACAGGTCGCACAAGATCTGCCAGCAACCCTCTTATGGTTAAACTGCCAACATCTTGGCTCTCTGCTCACCTTCACTCTTTCATTCCCCTTTTCTCCCACCTCTGAAACAAACTTCAATCCCACTCCTCCCTCCAGGTCTTTAAAACAGCTGTTCACCACCATCTCTTTTCTTCCCCCATGCAAAACCTTGATCTTTTCTACCCCCGCTAATTCACCACAGATACACTTTTTTGAAATTCCAACTTCTTTCCTGGAAGTCCTTGCAGTGTCCATATGTTTTATACCTCTCCCACCTCCCCCCAAGCCCTCTCCCTCCCAAAGTTCTCTCGATGTCCTTGCTCTCAAATGTGTTTATGTCCTTCCCCCTCTCTCCCCATGTTGTCTACCGCTCCCCTTATTTTGTGTTTTATGTGTCAGTTTGACTTTTAGTGGGATTAATGTTAGCTCTTTCACGAGCCTCGATCTTGTATTTAAAAAAAAAAAAAAATCTGAGAAAAGAAGTGTACGATAATAGCCGACTATGTGAGAACTGAAATATATGTGCAGCATGGCTTGGCTTCGGTCATATGGTCTGCTCGCTCCGTCCGTCCGAGTGCTTTGACCCCCAGCTCGCCCCGCCAACACGAGCACCACCTTTGGAGCATCATTTCACAAGCAATGAACCCGAACAAGACCAAAGCCAGAGCCAGTGTGCCCAGTTGCTCCCTTATGGCTCTTTTATAATGCCTTGGCAGGGGCGGGGCCAAGAATCGGATCAAATTGAGCTCTTGGTGAAAATATGGCTGCTGATTGGTGGGAAAAAACCAGGTAAAAAGCCTCTCCACCATTCACCAACACATTGTATTACCATCTAACCCACTACGCAAGGGGAACGAGCTATTATAATCTTACACTATGGAAATAACTACACTAATGGACCTGTATGATGGTTGCCATTGTCTCTGAACGGTTTCCTAAAACCAAATAATATATGTTCTGAAACATTGTTGTATGGTGTTCCAAAAGTTATATGAATGAGATATTCGCAATGGTCCAAAAATACATCAATAGGTGTATATGAACACACAAATACATTTATATGTTTTCTGACTAATAATATCACTCCTATTTTGAGAAGGATAAACAAACGGAATGGAATGATAGGCTTGCGTCTCTGTGACGTCATGGTTACCTTGTATGTCTAAGACTACTTAAGAATGTCCTGTGGTCGTGTTGTTGTAAGAGCATGCCCTTATTTTGGTTTTGTTGATATAAAATTGTCTGGATATTCGCCATAACGTCAACAACAAAATACGAAGATTGGGAAAACCTGAATAAATAATAGAATGGATGTTGATGGGTTTACGATGTTTTGAATATGTGGGGAATGCAAGAATAGCCCTCAAATACCCCCTTATAATTATGAGTCGAAAAACCCTTGAACTCTAAAACCAAATCACTTACAATATATGTATATATATACACCGCGAAACAATATACACACACTGTGAAACATATACATCGTAATGATGTAATAAATGTTTTAACACCATGATGTTAATGCATAGATAATGTTCGAGTTTTTTTTTTAAGATTCGGGTTTAAGTTTAGGAAGACTTTGATTGTTGTAATAACGAAGAAAGGTGTGGTATGGAGTCTGATGGA
The DNA here is from genome assembly GCF_964187855.1 of Myxine glutinosa. Classification (NCBI taxonomy): domain Eukaryota; kingdom Metazoa; phylum Chordata; class Myxini; order Myxiniformes; family Myxinidae; genus Myxine; species Myxine glutinosa. The sequence goes on from NC_136266.1 coordinate 149,949,129, forward strand.
ATTACTGGAATTATAGATAGATAACTTCAACTTATCCCGTCACTGGGGACAGAATCCAATGTATTATGTTCATAAACGATGCCAATAAACTATTTGAGCTAATACTAATGGGGTGCATGGTTCATACAGGCATATATATGGACCATAACAGTAGCGTGTTCAGTTAATAATAGTATTTTTGGGAGGCGAGTCAATGCGTTGTACGAGTGCCGTTCTCGATTGTTAATGATGTCGAGTGCCGTTCTAGATTGTTAATGACGTCGAGTGCCGTTTTAGATTGTTAATGACGTCGAGTGCCGTTTTAGATTGTTAATGATGTCGAGTGCCATTCCAGATTGTTAATGATGTCGAGTGCCGTTCTAGATTGTTAATGATGTCGAGTGCCATTCTAGATTGGTAATGATGTCGCGTGCCGTTCTAGATTGTTAATGATGTCGAGTGCCGTTCTAGATTTCTAATGATGTCGAGTGCCGTTGTAGATTTTCATGATGTTGGGTGCCGTTCTAGATTGCTAATGATGCCGAGTGCCATTCTAGATTGCTAATGCCGTCATGTGCTGTTCTAGATTGATAATGCCGTTGAGTGCCGTTCTAGATTGACAATGCCGTCGTGTGCTGTTCTAGATTGATCATGCCTTCGAGTGCCGTTCGAGATTGATAATACCATCGTGTGCTGTTCTCGATTGTTTATGATGCTGAGTGCTGTTCTAGATTGATAATGACGTTGAGTGTTGTTCTAGATTGATAATGCCGTCGAGTGTTGCTCTCGATTGATAATGCCGTCGTGTGCTGTTCTAGATTGTTTATGATGCTGAGTGTCGTTCTAGATTGATAATGACGTTGAGTGGTGTTCTAGATTCATAATGCCGCCGTGTGTTGTTCCAGATTGATAATGCCGTCGCGTATTGTTGTAGATTGATAATGCCGTCGAGTGTTGTTCTTGATTGATAATGCCATCGAGTGTTGCTCTTGATTGATAATGCCGTCGAGTGTTGTTCTCGATTGATAATGCCATCGAGTGTTGTTCTAGATTGATAATGCCGTCAAGTGTTGTTCGAGATTGATAATGCCGTCGTGTGTTGTTCTAGATTGATAGTGCCGTCGAGTGTTGTTCTAGATTGATAATGCCGTCGTGTGTTGTTCTGGATTGATAATGCCGTCGAGTGTTGTTCGAGACTGATAATGCCGTCGTGTGTTGTTCTAGATTGATAATGCCGTCTGGTGTTGTTCTCGATTGATAATGCCGTCGAGTGTTGTTCTAGATTGATAATGCCATTGTGTGTTGTTCGAGATTGATAATGCCGTCGCGTCTTGTTTTAGATTGATAATGCCGTCGAGTGTTGTTCGAGATTGCTAATGCTGTCGAGTGTTGTTCTAGATTGATAATGCCATCGTTTGTTGTTCTCGATTGATAATGCCGTCGCGTGTTGTTCTAGATTGATGATGCCGTCACGTGTTGTTCTACATTGATAATGCTGTCGTGTGCTGTTCTAGATTGTTTATGATGCTGAGTGCCGTTCTGGATTGATAATGACGTCGAGTGCTGTTCTAGATATTTAATGCATTTGCATGCCGTTCTAGTTTGTTAATGACATTGAGTGCTGTTCCAATTTGTTAATGACGCGAGTGCTGTTCCAATTTGTTAATGACGTCGAGTGTTGTTCTAGATTTGTAATGCCGTCGTGTGTTGTTCTAGATTGATAATGCCGTAGCGTGTTGTTCTAGATTGATAATGCTGCCGATTGCTGTTCTAGATTTATGATGCAGTCACGTGCTGTTCCAATTTGTTAATGAAGTCGAGTGCTGTTTTAGTTTGTTAATGACATCGAGTGCTGTTTTAGTTTGTTAATGACGTCGAGTGCTGTTTTAGTTTGTTAATGACGTCGAGTGTTCTAGATTTATAACGCCGTCGTGTGTTGTTCTAGATTGACAATGCCGGAGCGTGTTGTTCTAGATTGATAATGACGTCGAGTGTTATTCTAGATTGATGATGCTGTCGAGTGTTGTTCCAGATTGATAATGTTGCCGATTGCTGTTCTAGATTGATGATGCAGTCGTGTGTTGTTCTAGATTGATAATGCTGTCGAGTGTTGTTCTAGATTGATAATGCCACCGAGCGTTGTTCTAGATTGATAATGCCGTCGAGCGTTGTTCTAGATTGATAATGCCGTCGAGTGTTGTTCTAGATTGATAATGCAGCCGGGTGTTCTCGATTGATAATGCCGTCGCGTGTTGTTTTAGATTGACAATGCCATCGCGTGTTGTTCAAGATTGATAATGCCGTCGCATGTTGTTTTAGTTTGACAATGCCATCGCGTGTTGTTCTAGATTGATAATGCTGTTGAATGCTGTTCTAGATTGAAAATGCCGTCACGTGTTGTTCTCAATTGATAATGCTGTCGTGTGCTGTTCTCGATTGTTTATGATGCTGAGTGCCGTTCTAGATTGATAATGACGTCGAGTGCTGTTCTAGATATTTAATGCAGTTGCGTGCCGTTCTCGTTTGTTTATAACGTCGAGTGCTGTTGCAATTTGTTAATGACGTCGAGTGCTGTTTTAGTTTGTTAATGACGTCGAGTGCTGTTTTAGTTTGTTTATGACGTCGAGTGCTGTTTTAGTTTGTTAATGACGTCGAGTGCCATTTTAGTTTGTTCATGGTGCCGAGTCCTGTTCTCGTTTGTTAATGACATTGAGTGTCCTTCTGGTTTGTTAATGACGTCGAGTGCTGTTCTTGATTGATAATGCCATCGTGTGGTGTTCTAGATTGTTTATGATGGTGAGTGCAATTCTGGATTGATAATGCCGTCGAGTGTTGTTCTAGATTGATAATACCTTCGTGTGTTGTTCCCGATTGATAATGCAGTCGAGTGTTGTTCTAGCTTGATAATACCTTCGTGTGTTGTTCTAGATTGATAATGCCGTCGTGTGTTGTTCTAGATTGATAATGCCGTCGAGTGTTGTTCCCGATTGATAATGCAGTCGAGTGTTGTTCTAGCTTGATAATACCTTCGTGTGTTGTTCTAGATTGATAATGTTGTCGTGTCTTGTTTTAGATTGATAAAGCAGACGAATGTTGTTCCGGATTGATGCCGTCGAGTGTTGTTCTAGATTGATAATGCCGTCGTGTGTTGTTCTAGATTGATAATGCCGTCGCGTGTTGTTCGAGATTGATAATGCCGTCGAGTGTTGTTCTAGGTTGATTAATGCCATCGGGTGTTGTTCTAGAGTGATAATGCCGTCGTGTGTTGTTCTAGATTGATAATGCCGTTGAGTGTTGTTCTAGATTGATAATGCCGTCGGTTGCTATTCTAGATTGATAATGCCGTCGAGTGTTGTTCTACATTGATAATGCCATCGAGTGTTGTTCTAGATTGATAATGCCATTGATTGTTGTTCTAGATTGTTAATGCCATCGAGTGTTGTTCTCGATTGATAATGCCGTCGTGTGTCGTTCTTGATTGATAATGCTGTCGTGTGTTGTTCTAGATCGATAATGCCGTCGATTGCTGTTCTAGATTGATAATGCCGTCGATTGCTGTTCTAGATTGATAATGCCGTCGAGTGTTCTTTGAGATTGATAATGCTGTCAAGTGTTGTTCTCGATTGATAATGCCGTCGAGTGTTGTTCTAGATTGATAATGCCATCAATTGCTGTTCTAGATTGATAATGCCATCGAGTGTTGTTCTTGATTGATAATGCCGTCGTGTGTTGTTCTCGATTGATAATGCAGTCACGTGTTGTTCTCGATTGATAATGCCGTCGAGTGTTGTTCTAGATTGATAATGCCATTGAGTGTTGTTCTAGATTGATAATGCCGTCAATTGCTGTTCTGGATTGATAATGCCGTCGAGTGTTGTTCTAGATTGATAATGCCGTCGAGTGTTGTTCTAGATTGATAATGCCGCCGATTGCTGCTCTAGATTGATAATGCCGTCGAGTGTTGTTCGAGATTGAAAATGCCATCAATTGCTGCTCTAGATTGATAATGCCGTCGAGTGTTGTTCTAGATTGATAATGCCGTCGAGTGTTGTTCTAGATTGATAAAGCCGTCGAGTGTTGTTCTAGATTGATAAAGCCGTCGAGTGTTGTTCTCGATCGATAATGCCGTCGTATGTTCTTCTAGATTGATAATGCAGTCGAGTGTTGTTCTAGATTGATAATACCTTCGTGTGTTCTAGTTTGATAATGCCGTCAAGTGTTATTCTAGATTGATAATGCCATCGTGTGTTTTAGATTGATAATGCCGGCCTGTGTTGTTCTTGATTGATAATGCCGGCGTGTGTTGTTCTAGATTGATAATGCCACTGAGTGTTGTTCTAGATTGATTAATCCCGCCGAGTGTTGTTCTAGATTGATAATGCCGTCGATTGCTGTTCTGGATTGATAATGCCGTAGAGTGTTGTTCTAGATTGATAATGCCGTCGAGTGTTGTTCGAGATTGATAATGCCGCCGATTGCTGTCCTAGAGTGATAATGCCGTCGAGTGTTGTTCGAGATTGAAAATGCCGTCAATTGCTGCTCTAGATTGATAATGCCGTCGAGTGTTGTTCTAGATTGATAATGCCGTCAAGTGTTGTTCCTGATTGATAATGCCGTCGAGTGTTGTTCTAGATTGATAATGCCGTCGAGTGTTGTTCTCGATCGATAATGCCATCGTATGTTCTTCTAGATTGATAATGCCGTCGAGTGTTGTTCTAGATTGATAATACCTTCGTGTGTTCTAGTTTGATAATGCCGTCGAGTGTTATTCTAGATTGATAATGCCATCGTGTGTTTTAGATTGATAATGCCGGCGTGTGTTGTTCTTGATTGATAATGCCGGCGTGTGGTGTTCTAGATTGATAATGCCGCTGAGTGTTGTTCTAGATTGATTAATCCCGCCGAGTGTTGTTCTAGATTGATAATGCCGTCGATTGCTGTTCTGGATTGATAATGCCGTAGAGTGTTGTTCTAGATTGATAATGCCGTCGAGTGTTGTTCGAGATTGATAATGCCGCCGATTGCTGTCCTAGAGTGATAATGCCGTCGAGTGTTGTTTGAGATTGAAAATGCCGTCAATTGCTGCTCTAGATTGATAATGCCGTCGAGTGTTGTTCTAGATTGATAATGCCGTCGAGTGTTGTTCCTGATTGATAATGCCGTCGAGTGTTGTTCTAGATTGATAATGCCGTCGAGTGTTGTTCTCGATCGATAATGCCGTCGTATGTTCTTCTAGATTGATAATGCCGTCGAGTGTTGTTCTAGATTGATAATACCTTCGTGTGTTCTAGTTTGATAATGCCGTCGAGTGTTATTCTAGATTGATAATGCCATCGTGTGTTTTAGATTGATAATGCCGGCGTGTGTTGTTCTTGATTGATAATGCCGGCGTGTGTTGTTCTAGATTGATAATGCCGCTGAGTGTTGTTCTAGATTGATTAATCCCGCCGAGTGTTGTGCTAGATTGATAATGCCGTCGATTGCTGTTCTAGATTGATAATGCTGTCGATTGCTGTTCTGGATTGATAATGCCGTCGATTGCTGTTCCCAGATTGATAATGCCGTCGAGTGTTGTTCTAGATTGATAATGCCATCGATTGCTGTTCTAGATTGATAATGCCGTCGAGTGTTGTTCTCGATTGATTAATGCCGTCGAGTGTTGTTCTTGATTGATAATGCCGTCGTGTGTTGTTCTAGATTGATAATGCCCTCGTGTGTTGTTCTAGATTGATAATGCCGTCGTGTGTTGTTCTTGATTGATAATGCCGTCGTGTGTTGTTCTAGATTGATAATGCTGTCGCGTGTTGTTCTACATTGATAATGCCGTCGAGTGTTCTAGATTGATAATGCCGTCGCATGTTGTTCTCGATTGATAATGCCGTCGAGTGTTGTTCTCGATTGATAATAACGTCGAGTGCTGTTCTAGTTTGTTAATGGTGCCGAGTCCCGTTCTAGTTTGTTAATGACGCCGAGTATCGTTCACGTTTGTTCATGTATTCAACATGGATATGGATAATTTGGTTTATGCTGCACAAATATTTCACAATGAGTGAGGTTGTAAAATGTTATTGGAATATATCAGTGGGCTTGTTATTTGCCACGTGGCACCACAGACAGGTAAAACTAAAGGTTGGAGCGTTTGGCTCCATTGGTGTGTGAAGGGGTCCACAGAGTTGTTTGAAGAGCTATGTTTGTATTGTTGTTTGTGAATCGGTAACCTCTGCCCTTTATCTTGAACATTTGGAATTTGTGGATGCAAAATGCCTCCAAAGCTTTCCAATTGTCAAATTGGGGGGGGGGGGGGGGGAAACCTTTTAATGCAAATTCTAAAATGATATTGTGCATTTAATCATTTGGAAATGAAATGAAACTTTTCCCACTGCCTGGCATTTTTGTGCCCTTGATAAAAGTCAGAAAACGTGGAAGTTTGTGAGGCTTTGTGATATTGCAGGTTGTTTGGAACAGAGTAGGATGTGTAGCTGTAACCGATCCAGGAAGAAATGGCCAAGGCTGCTGTTCTTGGCACCACGTGTTTATAGATCCCTGTTGGCTGTGCCTCCGGCATGGAACATGTACTCGGATTTTACACCACCTCTTACTCAGGAAACACTGGAACATCTGAGAAAAGAGAATTGCCATGTCTTTGTTTTCTTCTTTACTGATATCTTTCTGCCTTTTATTTTCCGTGTTGTTGTTTACTTTGAATTTTAAAAATGTATTCATTGTTTTTGTCTTTGGGGCTGGAAGGAAGGTCTCGAGGTACCTCTTAGCTGTTTAGCCTGGTTTTGAATCCGGACCCAGCCATAAACTGCCATCCTGGTGTTTCACAGTGTGTCAACGGACGTTAAGAGGATGTCCCATCAGCCAGCATTCGTTGGTGGACGTTAAAGATCCCACTGTGTCCTTCGCGAAGAGTAGGCGAGCTATAGCTGGCACCATGGCCAAATTCCTGCAAAATTCCCGAAGGCAAAATGGCACGAACTGCAAGCAGCCATCGCACTTCAGGGCTGGTCTCCTCTATATCTACCTACCCTTATATTATCTCAGCCTGGGAATTCTTCCACAGAAACCTGCTCTTCCTTGTGCACAGCTCCATCCCATCTCGTCTTCAGTTATAATACCCATCCTCTCGCCCATGATACACATGTGCTTAGTATTGTAAACTAGATGGTATTCATAGAATACTTACCCTGCGCAGTAAACTTGGTGTGAGCCAACTCTTTTGTTTTTGAAGGCTTTTTTTTATTTGATCCAATATGGCTGCCAGACCACGTGAGCGATGACATCATAAATTTATATTCTCTAATATAATTGTTGCATAGATCATGCTCAAGAAATTTCAAACTGATCAGACTAAGCGTTGTCCCTGTCGAATTATGACGTCCATAACTAAGGCACCAATGACGTCATTGTTAACAACACTTTTTTCCCGTGTGGAGGTCTTTACAATGAACCACGTTTAATTTTTTTTCATGGAGCGCTTTTGAAGATATAGAGGTGCAACGTTTTTCGGTTTTTCCAAGATGGCGCCTGTACCACATGACCTATGCCGTCATAATTTATCATTCAAAAATTCTACAGGAAGAGGTGCTCCAATAGGCAAAAGTTTGTGTCCATCGGACCAACAGTTGCAGATAAAAATTTTTTCGTACAGATCAGATCATTGTACTTGTCGAATTATGATGTCATAATGAAGGCACCAATGACATAATCATCAACATATCTTATTCCCCATGGGGAGCACTTGACAGAGCCATATTTAAATTTTTTCCATTGAGTGGTTTCAGAGATATAGAGGTGCAAAGTTTTTCTAAGATGGCGTCCGTACCATGCTTCATATGACGTCATAATTATGAATAAAAAATTATACAGGGGGAGGCATTCCTATGGTAAAATTTCGTGTCAATCGGACCAACGGTTGCCGAGAAAAATGAATTTTAAAAATTCAGACATGTATGCCACATGTATGCCACATGTAGGCCTACACTCGTACGCACGCACGTTATCAACCGAATGCTTAACCCTGCTTTTCGCTTCGCAAGCGCAGGGTAATAAACGGTCTTTATAAACCTGCATGAAACAAACCGTTTCAGGAAAAAACAAGAACAGTGTCATTTTAAAGTTTCAGTCAACAACTTGTGTGCCCTTCCCCTTCTTTTGCGTGTGCGAAAAGCAGGGTTAAGCATTCGGTTATGTACGTGCGTGCGTACGAGTGTAGGCCGACATGTGGCATGCATGTCTGCATTTTTAAAATTCATTTTTCTCGGCAACTGTTGGTCCGATTGACACGAAATTTTACCATAGGAATGCCTCCCCCTGTAGAATTGTTTTATCCATAATTATGACGTCATAGGAAACATGGTACGGACGCCATCTTAGAAAAACTTTGCACCTCTATATCTCTGAAACCACTCAATGGAAAAAATTTAAATATGGCTCATTGTCAAGTGCTCCCCATGGGGAATAAGATATGTTGATGATGATGTCATTGGTGCCTTCATTATGACGTCATAATTCGACAAGTACAATGATCTGATCTGTACGAAAAAAATTCTCTGCACCTGTTGGTCCGATGGACACAAACTTTTGCCTATTGGAGCACCTCCTCCTGTAGAATTTTTGAATGATAATTATGACGTCATAGGTCATGTATGTCCTTTGCCCTTCCCCTTCTTGAGTGCCATCACTCTTTTACCCATGCTTCCTGTGTATGACTGAAGCACTCTTCCAGGATTATTGTGCCAAATATCCTGTAGTCCATTCTACAGTTCTCTAAAGTGAATTGTGTTCCTCCTGGTCTTCCCTGTTTTCAGGTGATCCTATGTGGCCTCGATGGGACTGTTCGATAAACTAATGTTCGATAAGTTTTCCGTTCTAACACTTGGAGCACACAAGCTGTAACCATGTTCTCCAAATACTATTTTACACAATGCAATTGTGTTTTGAATCACTAGGGCATGCCCGTACTATATATATGCCCGTACTATATATCTATCTAAAATTATATCCCCCCCCCTCTATTTACATGAAATGGTTTGGTCCATTCGCAACACCAAAGCGAACGGCGAACGGCTTGCGAGTACAGTGACAATCCCCCCCCTCTATTTACATGAATGGTTTGGTCCATTCGCAACGACCACAGAACCCCCCCCCCTCTATTTACATGCAATGGTTTGGTCCAAAGCGAACGGCTTCCGGAGTTTGGTAAAGAAATCGCCATCGCGTGCACAAACGCGCAGGAAAGCGAATGAATCGCAAATTCGTTTTTATTAGTTTTAAAACGTAGTTTAACGCCAACATAGTTTGCAAACGTGAAATAAATGAATACGCTCTCAAATGTGCCATCCGAGGCAGAGTGTGTCCTCCACGTTCGGCACACGCGATCGTTCGCTGCTCTCTGATTGGTTGAATCGTTTTTTGGACATAGCTCGGTAAGTAATTGTCCGATTAATATGAAACCTTGAAAAGGCACATCCTCGGGTCCCCAGCAATATACCTGGCAAGTTAAAAGTATATCGGACCCGTGGTTGTCGAGAAACAGCGGTCACAGACAAACGTACAGACAGAGATTACTGGAATTATAGATAGATTATCTTGTTGGAAAATGAATCTACTTCAGATTATACGATTTCCATTAGGATCTACATGGTGCTGCAGTATCTGCTTGCACACACATATGCGTGACATGTTGTAAAGTATATTGTTTCATCCTCTCCTTTGTCAAACACATATTATGCGTGACATATTACACATGTTTCACACACACACACACACACACACACGAAGGTGGATACTTTGAGACATGGGCGGCTCTGTTCCACCTTCTCAAACCTGCAGATAACAACCAACCACACACGCATGTGGGATCTGCCTAACACGCATGTAAGACGTTTAATCAAACCTCCCATATCGGCCATAACATCAGCTTCACCAAACCTCCTCAACTGTTAGCATGCCTCAATCAATGTTCCATTGATTCCATCCATTGTTCTACCTGTCCGTCTTCACAAGCAAGATGCGTTCTTCATTCTACTTTGAATCTCCTGCAACCACAAACTCCAAAATGCCGACACCCAATATTTCACCGAACCGCTGTGCCACAAAATCCTAGGCTTTCTTGAACCCTTTCTCTGTCAGCAGCGATCCGGTATTCCGTTCAACCACACGCATCTTACAGTCACATCAACTTTATCGGCCGACGCTTAAAATCTGAAATCCTTCTGAAAGGTTTTCATTCTACGTTCCACTACGATCTGATCTTGTCTACAAAAAATAATGGAATCAATAAGGAAATCCTTGTGTGTCACTTAGAAGTAACTGCCCTGCAATCTTGGTGAACTCCATCCATCTCAACATTAAGAAACTCAACTCCAAGCTCTTTCTTTTATAAATTTAATGGAAATTAAGATCCACAGACTTCACCTTCCGGGAACTTTCTGACAGTAGTTCTTGCTCCAAGGTCAACAAACACCTTGCTTCAAAAATCTGTCAAGAAGACAATTAAATATTTTATACCCAAACAGCAACTCCCACTGACTGCTTCCAACCTCATTATTACCACTCAAAGAACATCTAACATTTCCTTTTTATCAATAAATATCTGCAAGGCCAACACCCGAGGTTGCCCAATTATCTCCACTGTAGCTGCCTCACAAACTAATCTACAGTTACATTGATAAGAAGATGGCTCCTCGCATTCAATGTCTCCTCTCTTTCATCAAGAACACCAATTGCATCCTCACTTTTTTTTTTGGAAAAAATTCAGGTTTTCCTCCGATAACAAATTTTCCCCCATTATGGACATACGTGCACACTATCATCCATAATGATGACGGCACATCCTGGGCATATACCTTCTTGGCACGACTCCTCTGAATGTCATCGGTGACCCCTGTCAAGCAGCAGAGGACCTACATCCTCTTGGGCAAAACAAAATGTCTGTCTGCAACAACAATATGCCAAAGAATGGCGATTAGTCACAGAAAATGACTAAAGGGACACAGACCCCTTGTAGGCTGAGGCCCATGTCTGTGTGACCACACCGAACAGCCGGGATGTGTGCTGAAAAGGATAATGACTGCACCTGCTTCAATGAGGGAGGGGATTCTACCGCATGATAGGATAGAGCTAAACACCAAAGCTAGAACCTAAAAAGGTGTCGCCTGTTCCACAACCAACAACTACTAGGTTCCAGACAAATCAAAGAAGACTAAATGAACAGAGCTGGAGCTTCGAGGAGAAGGAAATCATCCTCCAGTGCAAAGTGTACTCTATGCATGAAGCATGGGGGATTAACGGTAAAGGAGAAAGATTCATGAACCGAAAGTCCGTCTCGCCGAACTGATCCTCACTCTCAACTGCTCTTTGTTTTTTGGCGAATTATGCGAGAAGACAAATGGTGTAGTCATGGACACCAAAAATGGGTCTCCCCTATGCAAATCTTTTTGGCATATTTCATTGAGAAATTAATGTTCGATAGGTTTGACAGTCCAACCCCAAATTTCATGGAGTGATACATAGGCGACTCGACTGTCAGTTTGGCATTGTGTAGCCGAGAGGATCTGGAACAGTTTATCGACTCTGTCAATTATTTCCACACTGACCTCAATTTCAGGTACATCTGTCACCTTTCTCGACATTAATGCTTCAGTCAAAGAGAACGGACTTGCCACCTGTGTCCATTACAAACCTACAGATTCACACGACTAGTTTCTATGTTCATCCTCGATTCTCTTCTTTGTCAAAAGTTCAATTCCAGATTCCCAATTCCTCAGTCTCCGCATCTGTGCACCAATTCCGATTTCAAATCAAAATCAAATGACATGTGCGAGTGCTTCGCCCACGGTGCCATTGCCACCTCCATTGTGGCAGGTGTATTGGAGCCACATACACAACACAAACCTACAGCGATGGCTTTGCAACCTTCTGAGGAAAAAAGAAAGAGAGTAAAAAGCATCCCATTCACATTGACTTACCACTCCATCAACCTTCGAGCGAAGAACATAATCCATAGGAACTTCATACTTTTACACAACTACAAACATCCGCTCACTCAGGGAGGAGCCAGGGTGAGTGGGGGCAGGTGGGGGGAGGGGTGGGGGAATATCTATCAAATATCTTTTGTGGTCACTAGCAATCTCTCCTCTCTCCAGTAGGGGAGAGTAAACCACTTTCACTCTGCCACGTGCACAAGCAAAAATCATAGGTGACTCCCGCCCTCATGGGGGAGGGGGCAGGGAGTTATTTTGTGTCCATTACCTGACCCTGGGGACCCACAGCACATATACAAAATTTGGTGGAGATTGGCTCAGCTGTTTTGGATTCTATCATTAACACACACACACACACACACACACACACACACACACACACACACACACACACACACACACACACACACACACACACGAAGGAGGATACTTCGAGACCTGGGAGGACTCCGTTCCACTTTCTGAAACCCCCATTTGGAGATAAGACACACTGACACACACACACACACACACACACACACACACACACACACACACACACACACACACACTAGCACACACACACACTAGCACACACACACAAACACACACACACTGACACAATCACACAAGCAAACACACACTGACACAATCACACACACACACACACACACACACACACACACACACCCTGACACACACAAACACACGTACACACACACACACACACACACACACACACACACAAACACACTAACACATACACATCACGGTATAGTACCAGTACACAGCACTGTATAGTACTAGTACACAGCACCATATAGTACCAGTACACAGAACGGTATAGTGCCAGTACACAGCATCGTATAGTACCAGTACACAGCACCGTATAGTACCAGTACACAGCACCGTATAGTGCCAGTACACAGCACCGTATAGTACCAGTACACAGCACCGTATAGTACCAATACACAGCACCGTATAGTACCAGTACACAGCACCGTATAGTACCAGTACACAGCACCGTATAGTACCAGTACACAGCACCGGATAGTTCCAGTACACAGCACCGTATAGTACCAGTACACAGCACCGTATAGTACCAGTACACAGCACCGTATAGTGCCAGTACACAGCACCGGATAGTTCCAGTACACAGCACCGTATAGTACCAGTACACAGCACCGTATAGTACCAGTACACAGCACCGTATAGTGCCAGTACACAGCACCGTATAGTACCAGTACACAGCACCGTATAGTGCCAGTACACAGCACCGGATAGTTCCAGTACACAGCACCGTATAGTACCAGTACACAGCACCGTATAGTGCCAGTACACAGCACCGTATAGTGCCAGTACACAGCACCGTATTATACCAGTACACAGCACCGTATAGTGCCAGTACACAGCACCGTATAGTGCCAGTACACGGCACCGTATAGTACCAGTACACGGCACCGTATAGTACCAGTACACGGCACCGTATGGTACCAGTACACGGCACCGTATAGTACCAGTACACGGCACCGTATAGTACCAGTACACAGCACCGTATAGTACCAGTACACAGCACCGTATAGTACCAGTACACAGCACCGTATAGTACCAGTACACAGCACCGTATAGTACCAGTACACAGCACCGTATAGTACCAGTACACAGCACCGTATAGTACCAGTACACAGCACCGTATAGTGCCAGTACACAGCACCGTATAGTACCAGTACACAGCACCGTATAGTACCAGTACACAGCACCGTATAGTACCAGTACACAGCACCGTATAGTACCAGTACACGGCACCGTATAGTGCCAGTACACAGCACCGTATAGTACCAGTACACAGCACCGTATAGTACCAGTACACAGCACCGTATAGTACCAGTACACAGCACCGTATAGTTCCAGTACACAGCACCGTATAGTTCCAGTACACAGCACCGTATAGTACCAGTACACAGCACCGTATAGTTCCAGTACACAGCACCGTATAGTACCAGTACACAGCACCGTATAGTACCAGTACACAGCACCGTATAGTACCAGTACACAGCACCGTATAGTACCAGTACACAGCACCGTATAGTACCAGTACACAGCACCGTATAGTACCAGTACACAGCACCGTATAGTACCAGTACACAGCACCGTATAGTACCAGTACACAGCACCGTATAGTACCAGTACACAGCACCGTATAGTACCAGTACACAGCACCGTATAGTACCAGTACACAGCACCGTATAGTACCAGTACACGGCACCGTATAGTACCAGTACACAGCACCGTATAGTACCAGTACACAGCACCGTATAGTACCAGTACACAGCACCGTATAGTACCAGTACACAGCACCGTATAGTACCAGTACACAGCACCGTATAGTACCAGTACACAGCACCGTGTAGTACCAGTACACAGCACCGTATAGCTCCAGTACACAGCACCGTATAGTGCCAGTACACAGCACCGTATAGTTCCAGTACACAGCACCGTATAGTGCCAGTACACAGCACCGTATAGTACCAGTACACAGCACCGTATAGTACCAGTACACAGCACCGTATAGTTCCATGCCGCACAAATATCAGCAATTCCAGATTCCTAAATCGTAACGGAGATTCTAATCACTTTTGTGTCACAAATTCCATTCACTTGTTAAAACCTTCATAACTCTGATCTTCCATGGAACAAAAAGACCAAAATTATTTCACAGCATAAACAATTTGCTTCATCCAATAAAAGATGTTGGGGATAAAATGGAAGGGTTTGCGATTTAACTAAACACAATATAGATTCCAAAAATGAAAATCAAACAAGTGGAGTCGGATTTTCCACATTTTCCTGATTTCACTGAGACTCACTGAAGCTGAATTTAATAAATATTTATTTAATCCACATTGACATCGGAACGAGACATCGTGGTACTAAACTCAAAAACACAATCACTTAGTACTTTAAACATACTACCTACCTTATCTAAAAAAAACCTTCAACGTTTAACCACGTGATCGGTTTCGTTTCCTTGTGTTTAACCACGTGATCGGTTTCGTTTCCTTGTGTTTAACCACGTGGGTTGAAACCTCTTCCATGGCACGTATCCCAAGTTTCCGGTCCTGAAACAATGCATCAGCACAACATCCTGTTTGCACCAAGCTCAGCCTCCCCGGCTCTCTTATGAAGACTTGGAAGTCTGAAACGAGTTCGCACGACTTGAATCAAAGGCAACTACCCACCTGGATGCTTGTATTTCTCATACATCTAGTAATGCGTAATATCTTGGAATGATTAAGGGAAATGTAGTTCACAACTACCAGAAATACCGTGGAGTCATGATAAAGTTGCACTACCCAGTCGAGTGGACCTTGCACGCAACTTTGAGGTCGACTGTGCGATTAAAGGGTCGAAACCTCGATGGTCGTCGGTTTCCGGTTGATGTCGACGTGACAATCCGATCGGTCGTTTAATAAAGCCAATTGAGTGTCGGTAGAGGTGTAAGTTTACCTTGACTGGTTGTGGTGGTTTAGAATGTCTGCCTTGGTTGTACGAGTGGTAGTTTGCTCGTCTGCCTGAAAGTGCTTTGTCAGTGTTGAAGGAATTGTTGAAACAACTTTGTTGAAAAAAAAATTGTTGAAATTTTTTTGTTGAAAAAAATTCTTGAATTTTTTTGTTGATTGTTGAAAAAAAAATGTTTACATTTTTTTTGTTGAAAAACAAGGAACTGCTCAGATCGTTCTCGGTCAATGATTACATTCTTATTTCTTTACCTTTTCACTCTTCCATTATTATAATTTTTTTAAACCCTGCTGCTGCAGGTGGATGCACGTTATATTTACAGCCCTGTCTGTCTGTCTGTCTGTCTGTCTGTGTTGCAGCCAAAAACTAAATTGAAAATAACTCCGAACAGGAAACTTACTATTTTAAGGATGCCATAATGGACACAAACAACAGGCGCATATAACTAATGTAACCTGTTAAATAAGGTGGCGTATAACACGCTGCATCAACGGCGGTAAACTTCTGGAATTTGTTTTATACACCGTTTAAAATCTTTATTTCATTTTTAGATTATACACTTCGACACTGCACGGGATAACGTGTTCTATGAACTCTCTAGCCTTATTTGTTTTTAAAGCTTAAAGATTTTTCAAGCATATTGGTTGGTCTTTTGCACTGTGCTGTCTGTTTGTCTGTCAGTCACCCACGGGTCACAATTCTAAACCGATCGTCATTAAACTTTACCGAGTTGTCGAGGTAGTCACAACTGAGAAGCCAATTGATTTTTAGGTCAAAGGCCATGTTTAGGTCAGATTTTTTAAATCATAATTTTTTCATCCGATTGACTTGAAAGTTGAACAGGGTTTGCATATCAAGTCACTGAATTGGGAAACCAACTATCCTTGAAGTCAAAAGGTCAAAGGTCAAACCTCTGAAATCATCAATTTTCATCTGAAACATAGTCCATTTTCATCCGATTGACTTGAACATTTAACAGCATTTGCACATTGCCTCACTGAATTTGGAAACAAACTATTTTTGAGGTCAAAAGGTCAAAGGTCAAACATATAAAATCATCAATTTTCGTCTGAAAATATCATTTTCCATCCAATTGACTTCAAATTTGACTAATAATTGCACATTGCATCACTGAATTGGGAAAACAGCTATTTTTGAGGTCAAAAGGTCAAAGGTCAACTCGAGGTCAAACTTCTGAAATCATCAGTTTTCATCCGATTGACCTGAGCATTGATTAAGATTGTTAATTTTAATCTTAAACAAACGGACAAGTTGATGTATCCCTGGCAACTCTTTTGGGGGGTGGGGGTGGATTTCCAAGTTTCGTGCTCTACACGGCGTCTTTCTTGTTATTTCCTCCTTTTTCCTTTCATTTTGTCTTTCTTTCCTTCTGTTGTAAGTCTTCCATTTTCAAGTTTTATTCCTCTCTTGTTTTTTTGTCATGAAAAGTATTTTGAATTAGCCAAACTGCTTAATGGTGTGCTGCTTTATTTACAGCGCTCTACCTTTGGTTTAGTTGCTATCATATGAGTATCACACATGTGTCGTGATTATATCAGAACACTAAATCACCTCTCCGGTTCTGAAATGCCATTGACAATCTCGATTCACGATTTGGACATGTTTGATGATGAAAGCTTTATCACAGCGTTCAAGCCATAACAAAGCACCAAATGTAACTGATTTATTTCGAATTCATGATACTACCATTCCTGAATGCCTATACACCACCTGCTCGCTGGTTGCATCGTTACTGGCAGTGCAGCTGTGCCACCGGTGTACTTTCCCTTGAAGGTTAAGGTCGGCAAATATAGAGATGGAGATGATCATCTGGGTTCTTCAACGTCCACCGGTTAATGTTGGCAGGCAGGTGTTCAGCTCAACATCGCAACTCACCTGGGGAAAAAACAGTGACAGTTTATCTGTCCGATCTGGAATCGAACCCAGACTAGATAGCTTAAAGGTGAGTGCGCTACCTTCAATCTATCCTGCCAACCCTACTGTGATAAAAGGTGCAGCAAACATGCTGAAAAGAGTCAAACAAGATAAGGATGCCATCGGTCTGAAACATTTAGTCGGCCAACACTGAGCCACCCACCCACCTTTATCCAAGGTCAAGATGGCAAAGTATCTTCTTCTTTTTTTTTAACAACAAAAATTTCCATTTGAGTTCTATGGGCTTTGGCAGAGCAAACCTTTGCTTGTTTTGACCGCGGTCCGAATGTTTAAATTCACTTGCTCAATATTGATGAAGACCATGATGACAGTTCTTTGCTGTAAATTATTATTTTTTGAATTGGTTGGACCTGCACTTGAAGTATCTTCCACAATACTTTCATGGCCTTCCAGCTCTTTGGTTACCTTTCATCAGGGTGATGTTTTGAAATCGAAATGCATTCAAACCTTTCAGCATCACTCACAACCACATGAGCATGTTCCAAGAGGAAAGGGCTACGCCCAGGCAGGGTCTCTGGTTGGCTCAATGCCCCCTCGCACCCATCCCCAATCCCTTGCCCTTCCCTTGTTTAAGCCCCCCTCCTGCCTACACCCCCCTCCACTGTTGGCCCGCTCCATGGCCCCCTGCGGGCTGTTTTCCTGGCCCTGTGCCCTTCTGCTTTTGGGAGGCGCGGGGCAGGCGTGGCCCTTGCGTCTCGGGGGTGTACATGCTGCCCAGACGTAGGGCTCAGTCTTTCAGATCGACTTCTTTATTCCAGTCTCTTTCACAGTTCCAATCTAATCTGCGCATGTTCCAAGCTCGGCTTTCTATCATTTCTCCTGGCTCGTCATTGTCTGACGGATTCTCTGCCTCATTGGTTAATCAGTTATCCAGCTCATTAGCAGCTTAGCCCTCTGGTTGTTTATTGAAGGGAAGCCTGAATAAGGACTGCAGTGAATAAGGTAAGGGCATGATGACATGATGCGGAATAAGGCTTTTGATGGAGTATCATGGAAGCTGTAATCTTGCCAGATGTAAACATTTGTACAGGTGGAAGTAGCATGGAGCATTGGATATATCCAGGAGATTGTCATAACGGATTTGCTGCCTTTACTTATATCCTCTCTACTCAAATTGACATTTCTCTACTGCATGTTGTATAATTTCAGCCTTGTATCAATCCATTTGATATTGCAGGAATTTTGTGGCACTTCCTTTGGCAGCAAACCTCCTTTTATTTTATTTATTTATTTTTGTATACAAGATCGAGGCTCGTGAAAGAGCTAACATTTATCACACAGAAAGACAAACCGACACATAAATCATATAATAAGGGGAGCGGTAAACAAGATGGGGAGAGAGGGGAAAGGACACAAACACAACATTTGAGAGCAGGGACAACGAGAGATCTGTGGGAGGGAGAGGGCTTTGGGGGAGGGGCATGGGAAGGGGGGGGGGGGGTGGGAGAGGTATAAAACATATGGACACTGCAAGGACTTCCAGGAAAGAAGTTGGAATTTCAAAAAAAGTGGATCTGGGGTGAATTAGCGGGGGTAGAAAAGATCAAGGTTTTGGATGGGGGAAGATAAGAGATGGTGGTGGACAGCTGTTTTAAAGACCTGGAGGGAGGAGTGGGATTGGAGGGAGTGGGGGAGTTTGTTCCAGAAGCGGGAGAAAAGAAGAATGAAAGAGTGAAGGTGAGCAGAGAGCCTAGATTTTGGCAGTTTAAACATAAGAGGGTTGCTGGCAGATCTTGTGCGACCTGTAGGAATATTTGGGGGACAGAGCACAGATAGAGCTGGGGGAGCAAGGCCGGAGAGGAGTCGGTAGAAGACAGAAAGACCACCAACCTGCCTGCGGTGAGTGAGTGAAAGGCCCTCAGAGATAGCTTAATCGCGGGAGATTCCAATGATTCTGAAAGCTTTGGTTTCAACAGCGTGAAGCCGAGCTAGGTGTGAGGCAGGAGCACCGGCCCATAGGGGAGAGCAGTATTCCATTGAGCTGCGGATGAAAGCCTTGTATGTGGTGAGAAGGATGAGACATTTACCTGGTGAGAAGGATGTTGCTTGCCTGCAATATTGTTTGTATCTTTTCACGATATGCATGACACATCTCTGACTTATTCAGCTCTAGATTTTTGATTGAACAACACATCCATCCAAACCTCCCACGGGATGTGTTTATCTGCTGCTGCAAGTTACTGGAGCCCCAGTTGGTCTCAGTTTTGCCTTTAAATAGTCACCATTCCAGAACCAGAGTTTCCATTCCTGTCGTCGTTAATGTGATTAAGATGCATTATAGACTCCTGACAAGTGTAATCCCATTGGGTTTGCATTTGGTTTTAACAGTAACAACAGTAACAGAAGATGATAAGTTGTATCAGAGTTTTATATGTGTGAGTTATAGCATGAAAGATACTGATGAAAACGACACTGGGCACTACCATGTGCATACTGCAGTCTCCCTCCAACCTCCTATTTAGATTGTTTGTTGTTGCATACAGAGCTGAGGCTCGTGGAGGAGCTCGAACACAGAGCGCGGATGTCACCGAATGAATAGAACAGGAGGAAGAGGGGCACGGGGAACAGGACAACAGCAGGGTTGAGGGACAAAATAGAGGAAGATAAGGGACGTGGGGACGACATCGACTGGGGACGTGGGTAGAAAAGATCATGGTTTTGGATTTTAGATGATTTGAGATGGTGGTGAACAGCTGTCATGAAGCCATGGGAGAAAGAATGAGATTGAAGCGGATGTGGAAGTTGGTTCCACAGGTGGGGAAAGAGATTTATCGAATGAGTGGAGGTGAGTAGTGATCCTGAATTTTGAGAGTTTCACCTGAAAGAGGTTACTGGCAGACCACGTGTGCCCTGCAGAGGCCTACGTGAGGGGGTCAGTGACAGAGTACGGAAAGAGAAGAGGGTGCAAGGCCAGAAAGGAGGCGTTAGAAGACAAGGAGACCACCGACCTGTCGAGGATGGCAAAGTGATAGGCCCATAGACTCGGCTTCATCTCGAGAGATTCCAATGATTTTGAAAGCTTTGGTTTCCATGACGTCAAGCTGAGCAAGACGTCATGCAGGAGAGCCAGCCCAGAGGGGAGGGCAGTACTCCATCAAGCTGCAGATGAAAGCCTTGTAGGCACATAGAAGTTTGGATTAACCAAGAAAAAACCTTGCATAATGAAAGATGCGAGTTTAGGTTTCTTCGATTGTACCTAACAAACATCTGGCACATGATGCCTACACAGTGTCAGATGACCATGAAGATGTCGGAAATGAACCTTGCCTGCTCGACAGATAATACTAGTTGGTTGTGTCTTCGCTTTCGAAAATGGATCTACATTGGGGTTCTCATCTCAGATCATCACTTCGGATTCAGACCGGATCACTCTACCTTGGACATGCTGCTTCTGCTCTCCAAACAATGGATTGAGGCCCTCAATGTCAGACATGAGATCAGGGCCGTCTCTCTCGACATATCTTGAGCCTTCGAGCATTGCTCTCCAAACTCTCTGCCTATGGAATCCAAGGCCAACTCCACTATGACATTACTAACTTCCTCCACTCTCGTAGCCAACGTGTGGCTCTCAACGGAACCTTCTCTTTTCTTCTTCCTCTCAAGACTGGAGTATCCCAAGGCAGAGTTTTCGGCCCAGTCCTATTCCTAATCTTCATCAATAATCGCACTGACTCTATGGAAAATCCTCTTTATCTATGTGCTGGTGACTCCACCCTCTGCTTTAACATTCCTCATCCTTCAGACAGGTGGGCTGCAGCCGCTTCCCTCTTTTCAGACCTTGAAAAAATACCACAAACAGGTCAAACACTTGCAATATGTCTTTCAAGCCTGACAAATCTCACACTCTCACGATGTCTCTCCGAAAGGACAATCTGGCAAACCACTCCCGCACCCCACATCTACTTTCTCAACAACCATCTCAGAGGTCCAGTCACTCAAACTCCTGGGTCTCACTATCTGCCATGATCTCTCTTGGGAAAACCACTTTTCAAAGTTGACCTCCAAAGCCAGACGCCAACTGGGCATCCTCAATCCTACAAGGTCCTTCCTTGGCACACCTGAACTCCAGTCCACCTACATGAAGGCCTTCATCCACAGCTTGATACTCTCAACTCTGGGCCGGTACCCCTGCCTCATATACTCTGCTAATCATACCAAGTCATTGCGATCGATCTCGATACCAGGCTAATCATGGACATGTACATCACTTCAAGGGATTGTAAATCAAAAATAATTCTAAACTCTGAGCTGTTCCAAACTTGGAATATTGGAAAACTTGTTCTCTACCTGGAGATGTTTTACAGTATCAAAGCGAAGCCATCATGTGCACTAGTTGGTTGTGCATCATGTGCATCATGTGCCATATGTGATTTACCAGATTCTCAGGCCTTACAACATCCCGTGTTGTGTAATCCTATTGACCTTCCTCTCACCTTGGCCCTATTTCCTGGGATTGTTGTGTACTTTTGGTCGATTTTCCTGCCTTTGTGTGCTCCGAGTCTTTCGCCCCACGATTATACCGTTCCACATACAACATGTTCTTGCATGTCCGCAACACCTGCTGACCGCGCTGCGTTTAATTAAGGAGCACCTGATCAATATGCTCGAAATTTGCATCGCAAGCATAGGTGTTCACCTCACCTTTTTCTGCCTGTTTGATCTGTAACGGAATGTTTTGTGTTCTCGGATGTACCAAAGGAACATTTTGTCTGATACCGGGAAAGTTGCATCAACGTGGCGATACGATTGTATTTCGTGCACATGATGACACTTTCCAAAATGCTGTTTACGGATTCTCCTAAAGTAAACTTGGCAGCTGGAATCCTTGTCTTCCTGGACTTTTGAACATGTTTACGAGACATGTAAACATTACAGGCAGAAATTTGTAACCAGCTGTGTTTTCAAATTCAGAGATAAATCAAACTCTCTTGCCTCAATTACATCACATACCTGCATTCGGTGGCCATTGTGGATCAGCAGGTAGATGTCAACTTGTTGTTTGTGTGTCTCGTTTTTTACCTTTTTTTTTTTTGAACGTTCACCTGATGAGCTCTCACATGTTTTTCAACACTTGTCCATACTCTATCCTTTAAATGCTCAGCGTCAAGCGAGGAAGCAGGACATCACATGGAATCGAACTGGCAACCTGCTATACGCGGAGCAGATGCTCCAACGATTATCTTACCTGGTTTGTCTTTCCTGACAGATTCAATCAAAATAATGATGTTATTGAACGTACAATAGTCTCTTCCGACATTTCTCTTTCTCTCTCTTTCTTTCTCTCTTTTTCTCTCTCTCTCTCTCTCCAGGCCGACCGTCAATGATGTAGGTAATGCAGAAACTTTCCAGCGCAGGTCATGTACCTGATATGGTGAACACAACACCTACCTCATTGAAGCCGATGCATTGCTCAACCATAAACTCGTCAGGACAGGAATTTGGCCAGGTGCACGCAATGTCCCACTCTTGTGAAAGACACTGCGGGGTCTTTAATGTCCACTAGTGAATGGCGCACTGTCTGACGAACACATGAAGCTCGAAGGGACACCGAGGGTGTTGTTTAGTTGATTCAATACTTTGTCTGTGAAGCACCAGGTGGACCATTTACAGTTGTGTTGGTTTTCAAATTCAGACTACACAGATCAAAAGCAAGTACGCTACCTCTGAGCTATCTTGTTGCGGCACATTTGGCCCCAACTTACCATGTTGCTTTGTTACTGTACCTGAACCTTATCTGAAAATGTTGGCAAGATGTCAGATAAGGTGGGACAAGGTAGCTACCAGAAAGAAGACTACTAGAAATAGGAAATGAAGATTTTAAAGTTCAATGTTGATTATCGTTATACAAATATCATGGTTCTAGTAACTTCCATGAGCCTCAACTTTGTTTATAACGAAAAGGAATCGTGTCCATTCCTTCAAAACTTCCCAGTTCATTTTGTCCGGCATAACGTTCCCTTTGAAATTGACTTCTGTACCGTCTATAGCTGGAAATGGGATCTTTCGTCGGTTGGTACATTATTTGGGGTCTTCCTGGCAATCGATCCATGTGCAGGCTGGCATACACAAGCTCATGTCCAAGAATGAGGAATTCCAAGCTGATAAAATGTCTGCGTTGCTGCTTTTCCCATCGTTTGACAAGTTGGGCCTAACAAGATGTAACCCTGTGGGAGTGGGAGCTTTCAGCCTTCAGATTTGCAAAAAGCCCTTTTTAATTTTAGAACTTAAAAAAAAAAACTTGTTACTGTAAATGTCTCTGTCGTCAAACTTGTGCTCGTCATTAGCTTCTCAAATGGTCCATTGAGCAGACTGGTGGGAAGTGAAGGCCTCATCACGCACTAGGGTGTGGTACATTCCCTTTCGCAGATCCGCTGGATTCCCAAAATAATTCATATTTATCCAGCATGAATGATATGCTTTCATGGACCATAATC
The DNA here is from genome assembly GCF_964187855.1 of Myxine glutinosa. Classification (NCBI taxonomy): domain Eukaryota; kingdom Metazoa; phylum Chordata; class Myxini; order Myxiniformes; family Myxinidae; genus Myxine; species Myxine glutinosa. The sequence continues at coordinate 149,972,986 of NC_136266.1, forward strand.
GAGATTGTACAATGTTATAAAAACATGGCAATTATGGATGCAGTCTCATACTGCGTTCGCTCAAGAGAGCACTCAAGGCTGCCTTTCTCATCTACGAGTGTCGGAGACCAAATTAATGCTTAAATTACAATGTTGTTGTTTCGGAATCCAAGCATGCTGGGTGATTGTATTTTTACGTATATCCTCGTGTCTAATTTGATGTTTCCGGGGTTGGTGTTTTGCACAACGAGCAGTGTTTTGAGTCTCATGGAGGAGCTTGTGTTCATATATCGCATTTAGGACAAAAAAAAGCATTATGAGACAATCACTGTATTTGGACATGAATAGCAAGGACTTTGGAAATTAAGGTATAAATGAACACAGTATATCGGTATATGGTATTTTTTTGGTATACAGTGCTGTCGTTGTCGTTGTATAGCCCCAGACAGTTCTATTGAACAAGCCCGTGGCACGGAGTCAGCTGATCGATCTCCCAGGAGCGACCCAGAGATCCCCCAAAAACCCAGGATGGTGTACCCGGTCTTCACAAAGTGAGGGCCACAACAGAGTTAGGGAGACACGGAGACAGGGAGACACAGAGAGACTTTTATGTCCTTTTATTACTAAAGTATAAAAAAACAATAAATGATGATTCAAAGAAAACAATCACAACAGTTGCACACGCATTTACATGATAAATAAACAAATTATCAGCAAATAAACAAGCAAGTATTAAGGAAAACAACTACATAGTGAATACTAACTGACCCTCAGCTATTTTGCAAAATGCATCTCTCACACACCACTGCTTCTCAAAGAGTTGTACCTCAGAACAACAAAATTCCAGCTTCACTCTTGAAACACAGAGCTTTAAACATTTCCAAAACATCTATACTATACGAATCATTACGTATCTTTGATTTCCTGGTCTTATATATCGCCAAGTTGGCTTGCGCAAGAAAGAAATGAATTAAAATTGTTGTTGGGGAATTGAACCGCCCACTAGGGCCAAAAATAAAGGCAGGAAAATCAAAAACAAAGGAAAACCGTGCAAGTAACATTTTAAAGAAAACAAATAAAGGAGTTAACCAGTCACAGCGTACATACGCATGGGGCAAGGTTTCAGTTTGTCCACAAAATGGACATTGCTCACTTATCGATTGCGAGAAGCGATGAATTAGGGAATTTGTGGGCAGGATCCAATGGGAAATTCTCCATTGAAGATCCCCCAACACATTTCGGCACAGGCTGTTTATAGTACCACCCCCAAATAGGGTAAAGGGGAGGGGTATTCGGCAGGACTGCAGGCCATCTACAGGGTACAGGGGAGGATAACAAAGGAAAAATGATTTTTAAGCATTGCACATACAGGGTCTTTCGATTGCTCCCAGAAAAGGATAGAGAGCGGCCAAAACTCATTGGTTCCAAATTGAGAGACCGGATAGACACAGATTGGGGAAGGGTGGAGAAGATTCAGAGGTGGGTACGGGAATGGTTGCTTGCCCAGCCATTTGAGGCACAGTAGATGCGAAGCACCATTTTCAAAAAGCTGTCAACTCTGCGACACGATCTAATACCAACCGTCAAAGCCAGAGCGATAGCACTGATCCACCTTTCATTGGTGGCGTTTCTCAAGTGACACACTTTTGTTACTGAGGCATTTATAAACTTTTGAATGAAGGTGCTTTCATTCACCCACTCACCAAATACAGAGTTGTGAAATAATGGTTCGTTGAAGAACATGGATCGAACATAAGTCGAGGGGTCACGGAGACAGGTAAAGGCTTGCCACGCATTCAGTAGGCTTTGGTGAAAGGCAGGTGGCATCGATAGATCTATCCTGGTCGAGTCCATCAGGAACAGCTCCTGTGCAAGGTCCAACTTCCCCGTTTGACGTAAGATGCTGCTGGTAAGCTGTTTCCAGGCCAAACATGGTTCAAACAAGAAGCGCCATGTTGTTCGTAGGTGGAAAGCCATGATGCGGCACTTGACATTGACCAGCCCTTGGCCACCCTCTGCAGTTGGTAAGTTTCGAATGTCTGGTCTCAGCCAATGCTTTCCGGACCAGAAGAAATGGCTGATGCATTTTTGTATGTCCTCCACCAGAGTTTTGGGTGGCTGCAGGGAAAGAACCTTGTACCATAACTTAGTGGTGACCAGACTGTTGATGACTAGTACCCTACCTCAGTAGGACAGTTGGCAGAGCAAGTTCTTCCATTTCAGTAACAGGACTTCAATGTGTGCCAACAAGCCTTCCCAGTTATGCCTCACAAAATTCCCAGGGCCAAGGAACACCCCTAGGAACTTAATCCCATCTCTTCTCCACAAAAGATTGGCAGGGAGAGGAGGAAGGGGAGGAAATAGGGGGGGCAGGTAGGGGGTAGGTAGAGAGTTGAAGCCACAGTGCTTCTGTTTTTGTCCAATTTATCTTGGACGATGATGTCCTGCTGAAGAGATCCAATGCACTCATCATCAAATCAACGTCTTCTGACTGTCTGATGCAGACACATATGTCATCTGCATAAGCAATGCTTTTTAAGGGGTGGGTTCCAAAAGTAACACCAGCCAAGGACTTCCGAAAGGTATCTAAGAATGGCTCAAGGGATAAAGCGTACAAAATTCCTGACAGAGGGTAGCCTTGCCTTACCTCTCTCCCAACACAAAAGGGGGGTACAAGTTCATTGTTTATCTTTAAGATAACCGATATGTTTGAATAACATAATTGTATATGGGATAGAAAGAGAGGTCCAAAACCAAAACATTTTGCACTTCAAAAAGATATGTATGAGAAACACAGTCAAAAGCTTCTGGTCGAGGAAGATCAAGCCACAACTTTCATAATTAATCTCACAGATTTCAATGACATCTCGGACAACAGAGATATTATCCTGAATATTGCGACCAGGAACACAATAAGTCTGGTCCATGTGTATAATGTCTCCTAGTAGGGGTGAGAAATGCAAGGCCAAAGCCTTTGAGAAATTTTTATAGTCCGTACACTAATAAGGACATTGGCCTCCACTGTGATATGAGCAATAAATTTCCTTTTTAGGAAGCAAAGTAAGCACGGCTCTCCTGCAGCTCAGTGGGAGTTCACCCTTCTTCAAGCTCTCTAGGAAAACCAGAAGCAAATCAGGTCCAATCAGGTCCCAAAATTTCTCGAAGAACTCCACTGGTAGACCATCCAGGCCAGGTGATTTCCCTCTGTCCAGGCTTTTAATGGCAACAGAAAGTTCCTCAAGCAAGAGCAGTGACTCCAGATCCGTTCTTTGATTTGGAGTTAGTGTACCGACACCATCAAACAAGTCTGGAACAAGTTCTGCATCGACATCTGTTGCCTGGTAGTGTAGAGAAGAAGAGTCTTGCATCCTTCTTAATTTCTACAGGGTTGGTCATGATTTAATTATCAGGACGTTTCAAAGCAGATAACAGTCTGGCTGGTCCGGGGTGAGGTTCTGCGCCATTCCGATCGCGTTCAGGTTGCAGGGTGCAATTAAAATCACCGCCTATTATAATGCACTTCTGCAAGTCCAACTGCATCATGTGGAGTCGTAACCTGTCATAGAAGGTTTGTCGGTCTGTGCCCTTTGAAGGGGCATAGACATTTATTAAAGTAAAATGTATGTCCTCCATCAACAAAATCCAGTGAAGCTAAGTGACCTGGGATTATTTCCTGAAATGAGAGTTGGAGCGGGCAAAAATGGGGATCAATTAGAAAATAAACTCCTGCTGTATGAGAGGTTGAATCACTAAAGTAGCCAGCCTTCTTCATCATTTGATTCCAGATAGCATGAGACGATTGAGTAGAGTGGGTTTCTTGTAAGAAAGCCACATCTAGTTTCCATTGCCTTACAAGGTTGACCATGTGGAGCATCCTCGACTGGCTCGCACCACCATTTATATTGAGGCTACCAAAAATAGTCATAGAGATGTAAAAGAGATGAGGAAAGGGAAATATGCATATCATCCTTTTAGTTCGTTTTTTGCCTTAACAATGTGTTTCTTAAGCCCACTACATTGGGGTTCCATGAAATGGTGGTCACTGGGTCGGCGAATAATACACCTTTCCGTTTCAATAAACCCACGTAGATCAGAAAAATGATCTTTTATTTCAATATATCTTTTTCTAAAAGTCTGGTTCAGAAACTTGAGTATTTGCGATGGTAAGACATTGGAATCGCTGTATGTGGGGACTTCCTCAATGTCATAGGATTCCTCCTCAGACATGTCAGAAGCACTATCTGGGTCCCCTGGCTCTTGAGACACCAGAATACTCTGTGGTGTGCAGGTGTCATCCTGCCCTGTTTCTGAAGGACCAGGTTGAGGGAGAGGTTCCACCAGAACCCAGGGTAATGTGGGGGGGGAGGGGCGATTCTGCAACCTGTTGCACAATTTGAGGTTCTTCCTCGGGACAGTCATTGTGCTCAGGTACATTTTCTAAATTGGCTGGTACAACGACTATTTGATTTGAAAGATCGCCATCAGGTGCGTTGGAACACTGAGGGGTCGAAATTTGTTCTTTTTGCCCCCCCAGTCGAGTCTCGACCCGACTTGTCATAATCCGCACAAGGATTTAACGTAGTTTGCACTCCAACCTCATCTGGAGGTAGCGCATGCAACTCCTCCACATTAGGCTGATGGTCCATATCGGCAGCAGGCAGAGGATCTGCATTCACATTTCCCAATACTTCATATCGATTACTCATCGATGTTTTATCAGGTGGTACTGAGTCCAATGCATCGGAGGAGTCTAACACCACCTTCTTTTCCTTACGGGTGGAGGGACATTCCGAGGTGTTTTCCTCTTTCTCAAAGAGGAGACGAGTGTAAAACCATCCCAAACGTTTTCTTTTTCGGAGGTTTTCGATGTCGATGGTACGTTTTCTGTCACAGTAACAGGGGGGTGTTGTCTGCTCAGCCACTTCGGGGGCAATTTGTGGACAAAACCGTTTTATATGCCCAAAGTTCCCACAGCCGAAGCACTTTAACGTTTCCGTGGACGCATATACCTGGTACTCGTGATTATCCACACGAAACGTAAATACCGCGTTGAGCACCTTGTCCACATTGGATGCAGGAAACACAATGTACGCCTGCCGCCGGAAGGACATGATGTGTTTAGCCTGCTCGTTGCGACACCCCAGAGATAACATCGTGATCTCCGACACCACTGTACCACACCGAGAAAGCTCTTTTAAAATTAAATCGTTTTTCAGGAATGGGGGACAATTTGATATCAAGACTTTCACGGCTGGGGTGTCCAGTGGGGAGACCAGGACAAAATGTCCATTCTCGGTAGACAAACCGGTCTCCACAATTTCATATACGAGCTGCTCTTCAGCCACGAATATTAGCCTACCAGGTGTTTGTTCATCCGTGAAGCTGGACGGATTTTCTCGAGCCCGATTATGTACCCACCGCAATAACGATGTCTTCTACGGTTACCCCGTTAGGGGGAACAGAAACCACGCCATGTTTCCACGTCAAGCCCTCAAAGTCCGCGTAGCGGGAACGTGCCGACATTACGACGATCGGAAAACCCTCGGCCTAAGCGGAGATGGATTTGGGGAGGGTAGACAGCTTTCTGTACCAGTAGGGGAAAAAAGGGAAAAGTGCGACTCGGCATACACCAGCACGAGCGAAACTATCGCGAGGAAACACACCTCTCAATGAGGAAAAGGGCGAGAAATCACGACAACCCGTCTGAGTGCCGATAGACTCACCCCTCGAGCTCACCGAAAGGAGTGGGCTCTCTTTCTCTCTCTCTCTCTCTCTCTCTCTATCTATCTATCTATCTATCTATCTATCTATCTATCTATCTCTCTATCTCTCTATCTCTCTATCTCTCTCTCTCGTGGAAAAAAATAAAAATGGAGATAACACAAGCGAGGCATGCAATGGAGGGGGTGAGGGGAACGGGGGGGGGGTGAGGGGAACGGGGGGGGGGTGAGGGGAACGGGGGGGAGGGGTGAGGAGAACGAGTAGGGTGAGGGGAACGAGTGGGGGGGGGGGAGGGGGGGGGGTCGGAGGAAGGGAAGACCGAGTGGGGGGAACGGGCGTGAAACTGGGAGGTGGGGAGAGGTAAAATGGGAAGGGAGGACAAGGGTTGTGGTACCCGGTTTGATGAAAATGGAGTGGTGGGGAGGGAGACAGAGAATACACAATGTGAAAATGAACAAAAATGGAAAGGAAAGGTGAGAGCAACGACCAAAAAAAGGCGGGGCGGGGGGGGGGGGGGTGGGTGGGAGGGTGGAAAGATCGAAAGTCGGGGCAGCTCGCACCTCACCGCACATGCACAGCCGCCATCTTGCCACGCCCAACACACAGCCGGCCAGAAGGGGACGAGACGAGACGAGACGAGACGAGATGCCGGTCCATGGGGACCAATCAGCACCCTGACTGTGGCCGCGTTGCCCTGAAGAATGGGGAAGATTTGGCTCCCAACTTATGTTGGGGACCAACCACCGCACAGAGGTGTCCCCAATAGTTGTGACTTACCGTGTTGAGTCTCGTGGAGGAGATAGAACATAGAATGGATCAGAATGTAACAGACGGAAAGAACAACAGAAACAGAGGGGGTGGGGCACACCAACAGCAGGGTTGAGGGACAAAATGGAGGAAGACATTGAAAAATGAGGGATGTGGGGAGGAATAAGAGATAGGAGAGGACACGGGGTGTGAACAAGATGGATACAGCTGCAAACACAATCACAGAAGTGGAAGAAAAAGCAGGACATGTCAATTTAGAACTACCTTGCTTTCACCTGAATTCGTCCAAAATGATAGAGGTGCTATTTAAATCATTGCTTTGAGGCCATAATAGGGCATTTCCGAAAATAAGAAATCAGGAAGTTCAACGAGATGTGTCCAAAATGGAAGGGACTCCAATTTGCCCTAAGAAAGATCGAGGAGCACTCTGGCAGAACATCTGAGTAGAAACTGCATTTGCCTCGGCCAACGAAGGTGGACGAAGGTTATGTTTTCACCTCTGTCTCTTTATTTGTTTGTTTGTCTTTGAGTGGGATATCTCAAAAAGTTATGGACAAATTTGGACGAAATTTGGTGGACAGGCTGTCGATATATACAGGAAAACATATAAAGGAAAAGAAGGGTCGTTTTGGGGAGGAGGGAGGAGAAAAAAGAAAATGAGTTGTAAAGGAATATGAGTAAGATGGCGGTTTGGAAAATATGAGTTGGGGTAGAGGCTTGGGAGAATTTATGGGAAGGCAGGAGAATGGTGGGATATTAAATCCCACCATGTTTGTAAATGGCCCTTTATATATATGTTCATGGCATTAGTTTTGTGCTGGGAATAACAAAATGATACGACAAGTCTTAGGTTGATAATGTTTTTCCAACTCATCTTCTTTGGATGAGTATTCCTTGAATTTATGTAATCGTTGGTTTAAAGACAGCAGGCCAGGTGGATGATGCTCGTCTTATACAGGTGTGGTGAGTTATTCTCCCTCTCTCATTATCTTTATATAAATGACCCATGTTAATGCACCTGGCATGTTAATGCACCTGGCACATGTTCATGCACCTGGCACATGTTGATGCACCGGGCACATGCTAATGCACCTGGCGCATGTTCATGCACCTGGCACATGTTGATGCACCGGGCACATATTTGTGCACCTGGCGCATGCTCATGCACCTCGCACATGTTAGTGCACCTGGCGCATGCTCATGCACCTGGCACATGTTCATGCACCTGGCGCATGTTGATGCACCTGGCACATGTTGATGCACCTGGCACATGCTCATGCACCTGGCACATGTTAATACACCTGTCGCATGCTCATGCACCAGGCACATGTTAATGCACCTGGCGCATGATCATGCAGCTGGCCCATGTTAATGCACCTGGCGCCTGTTCATGCACCTGGCACATGTTAATGCACCTGACACATGATCATGCACCTGGCACATGTTAATGCTCTTGGCACATGCTCATGCATCTGGCACATGTTAGTGCACCTGGCGTATGCTCATGCACCTGGCACATGTTAATGCACCTGGCGCATGCTCATGCACCTGGCACATGTTAATGCACCTGGCGCATGCTCATGCACCTGGCACGTGTTCATGCATATGGCACATGTTAATGCAACTGGCACATGTTAATGCACCTGGAACATGTTAATGCACCTGGCGCATGCTCATGCACCTGGCACATGTTAATGCACCTGGCGCATGCTCATGCACCTGGCACGTGTTCATGCATCTGGCACATGTTAATGCACCTGGCACATGCTCATGCACCTGGCACATGTTAATGCACCTGGCGCATGCTCATGCACCTGGCACGTGTTCATGCATCTGGCACATGTTAATGCAACTGGCACATGTTAATGCACCTGGAACATGTTAATGCACCTGGCACAATGGCACATGTTCATGCATCTGGCACATGTTAATGCACCTGGCGCATGCTCATGCGACGGGCACATGCTCATGCAACTGGCACATGCGCGCCTCTGTGTGTTTGTGTGTATGTCTCTCTGTGAACAACCGCATGAGCAACCATTCCAAGAGCTCCACACCAGAATCTGCTCCAATAGTAGAAACCAGCCCTGGCATACACATGAAGAGCTGCTCCATCCCCGACACAAACTTTCCAAGAAACATTCTGATCCAAGATACGTTTTTAGGGATACTTTCTGTCCATTGCAAGGTTTGCATTTTTAGGGATACTTTCTGTCCATTGCAAGGTTTGCATTTTTAGGGATACTTTCTGTCCATTGCAAGGTTTGCATTTTTAGGGATACTTTCTGTCCATTGCAAGGTTTGCATTTTTAGGGATACTTTCTGTCCATTGTAAGGTTTGCATTTTTAGGGATACTTTCTGTCAATTGTAAGGTTTGCATTTTTAGGGATACTTTCTGTCCATTGCAAGGTTTGCATTTTTAGGGATACTTTCTGTCAATTGTAAGGTTTGCATTTTTAGGGATACTTTCTGTCCATTGCAAGGTTTGCATTTTTAGGGATACTTTCTGTCCATTGCAAGGTTTGCATTTTTAAGGATACTTTCTGTCCATTGCAAGGTTTGCAGTTTTAGGGATACTTTCTGTCCATTGCAAGGTTTGCATTTTTAGGGATACTTTCTGTCCATTGCAAGGTTTGCATTTTTAGGGATACTTTCTGTCCATTGCAAGGTTTGCATTTTTAGGGATACTTTCTGTCCATTGCAAGGTTTGCATTTTTAGGGATACTTTCTGTCCATTGCAAGATTTGCATTTTTAGGGATACTTTCTGTCCATTGCAAGGTTTGCATTTTTATGGATACTTTCTGTCCATTGCAAGGTTTGCATTTTTAGGGATACTTTCTGTCAATTGCAAGGTTTGCATTTTTAGGGATACTTTCTGTCCATTGCAAGGTTTGCATTTTTAGGGATACTTTCTGTCAATTGCAAGGTTTGCATTTTTAGGGATACTTTCTGTCCATTGCAAGGTTTGCATTTTTAGGGATACTTTCTGTCCATTGCAAGGTTTGCATTTTTAGGGATACTTTCTGTCCATTGCAAGGTTTGCATTTTTAGGGATACTTTCTGTCCATTGCAATGTTTGCATTTTTAGGGATACTTTCTGTCCATTGCAAGGTTTGCATTTTTAGGGATACTTTCTGTCCATTGCAAGATTTGCATTTTTAGGGATACTTTCTGTCCATTGCAAGGTTTGCATTTTTATGGATACTTTCTGTCCATTGCAAGGTTTGCATTTTTAGGGATACTTTCTGTCAATTGCAAGGTTTGCATTTTTAGGGATACTTTCTGTCCATTGCAAGGTTTGCATTTTTAGGGATACTTTCTGTCCATTGCAAGATTTGCATTTTTAAGGATACTTTCTGTCCATTGCAAGGTTTGCATTTTTAGGGATACTTTCTGTCCATTGCAAGATTTGCATTTTTAGGGATACTTTCTGTCCATTGCAAGGTTTGCATTTTTAGGGATACTTTCTGTCCATTGCAAGGTTTGCATTTTTAGGGATACTTTCTGTCCATTGCAAGGTTTGCATTTTTAGGGATACTTTCTGTCCATTGCAAGGTTTGCATTTTTAGGGATACTTTCTGTCCATTGCAATGTTTGCATTTTTAGGGATACTTTCTGTCCATTGCAAGGTTTGCATTTTTAGGGATACTTTCTGTCCATTGCAAGGTTTGCATTTTTAGGGATACTTTCTGTCCATTGCAAGATTTGCATTTTTAGGGATACTTTCTGTCAATTGCAAGGTTTGCATTTTTAGGGATACTTTCTGTCCATTGCAAGGTTTGCATTTTTAGGGATACTTTCTGTCCATTGCAAGGTTTGCATTTTTAGGGGTACTTTCTGTCCATTGCAAGATTTGCATTTTTAGGGATACTTTCTGTCCATTGCAAGGTTTGCATTTTTAGGGATACTTTCTGTCCATTGCAAGGTTTGCATTTTTAGGGATACTTTCTGTCCATTGCAAGGTTTGCATTTTTAGGGATACTTTCTGTCCATTGCAAGGTTTGCATTTTTAGGGATACTTTCTGTCAATTGCAAGGTTTGCATTTTTAGGGATACTTTCTGTCCATTGTAAGGTTTGCGACCGAAACCATTCGGATGCCACTTCGGGAAGGAACTGGAAAGGTTGACTCAGTTACACGTGATTTACATTTCCAAAATAAAATAAAAGCTTCAAATATTTTTACCTCCATCACCGAAGGTGGATGGAGGTTATGTTTTAACCCCTGTCTGTCTGTCTGTCTGTTTGTGTCTGTATGTCTGTCTGTTTGTCTGTTTGTCTGGTTTTCTGTTTGTCTGTTTGTCTGTCTGTCTGTCTGTTTGTCTGTATGTCTCTCTGTGAACAAGATATATCAAAAAGTTGTGGACGGATTCGGACGAAATTTGGCAGAGATGTAGCATGTGTGACAAGGACGAAATGATTAGATTTTGGTGAAGATCTGGATTCGAATCCGGCTACTACAAGTTTTTAAGTGATTCTTCACCATTGGGAGATAGGGACAAAAACGATACATAACAGGATATCTCAAAAGGTTGCAGACGGATTTGGACGAAACTTGTTGGACAGGTTGTGTGTGTGACACGGAAGAAGCTATTCAATTTTGTTGAAGATCCGGATCCAGCTCGTAGAATTTTTAAAAATGATTCTTCACCATTGAGTGATATGGCCTAAACGGATACATAGCGCAATATCTCAAAAAGTTATGGACGGATTCAGACAAAACCTGGTGGAGAGATTGTGTGTTTGACAAGGACGAATCGATTCAATTTTGGTGAACATCTGGTTATGGATTCGGATACGAGAATTATTTAATTTTTAAGTGGTTCTTCACCATTGAGAGATCAAGAGAAAAGCGATTATATAACATGATATTAAAAAAGTTATGGACGAGTTATGACTAAACTTGGTGGACGAGTTGGTTCGGCGACAAGAACAAGCCGATTCGATTTTGGTTCAGGTCCGAATCCAGATCCGGCCTATCAGTGAATACAAAATATAAACTGTTCAGCCTGGCGGAGATATGTGCTCTACTGAGTGCTCTTCTCGTTTGATGTTGTTTTAAAAATATTTTTCTAAATATTTTTTAATACAAATACTGTAGATCACATTTTAAAAATGGAATTATAAAATATGGATTTTTATCACAAAGGAGATCAATTCCAAGCACTCAGGGACCTAAAAAAAAGAAAAACGATTCCTCTCCAGTATTTCTCAATACTTGCATGTGTTGTGGTACAAGAGAATGAAGGACTAGTCTTGTTTGTGAAGGCCCGCGTCGATCTGCGTTGTCGGACTAGTAGAACGATGGATGAAATGGACAGCACATGGATCGAACGAGGTATGCCAACCGTCATGGGGAGAAAGAGGTTGACGTAATGGACTTTTTTGTTGTTTTTGTTTTTGTATACAAGATCGAGGCTCGTCTAAGAGCTAACATTAATCGCAAAAAGACAAACTGACACATGAAACATGAAACATATGATAAAGGGAGAGGGAGAACAAAATGGAGAGCAGGGACATCGGGAGATCTGTGGGAGGGAGAGGGCTTGGGGGGAGGAGGCATGGGAAGTGGGGGGGGGGGGGGGGGGGGAGACATTGACTGGGAAGTGAGGGGAATGGGGGGGGGGGCGGGGAAATGACTACAAGCAACAAAAGTTGAAAAAAGTAAACTGTATGGTGCTTGCGTAGCCCACGTTACCGCTTCTCCCCCCTTTAAATTAACCCCTAAAATACATTTTTTGCTCCGACAAAGGGTTAACACCCGAAACCTCAGCTTCTTCTATCTGGTATACCTCAATCAATGTCCTGTTGATTTCCTCCATTGTTCTACAAGCCCTCACATGGACCTTACAAATTAAATTAGGCCTGATGTGTCCTCCGCCTCACATGCAGAAAAAATGGACATTTGGTAACATTCTTGTACTTTGACACACATCGCAGGGCACGATTGCTTGGCAATAGACAGATATAAACACCCAGGCGTGTGTGGGATTTGAACTTGGGATTCCAGGATCATGAGTTATTTGCTTCCCTCGAAACGCCAAAGCAGGCCGACCCGAGCTTGCACGATGTTCTCGTTTACATGCTTTGATTACGCTGCCAATGTCCGGTGAGATTAATGTTTGGTGAACCTGGAAATATCGCTCGGTTCGTTAAATCAAACATCTCGACCCTCACTCCATGTACGCTACTTCCATTGGAGAGGTAAAAGAACATGAAGCTCAACGTTGTCTAAAATACAATAGTTGTGTTGACGAATGTTTTGAACAGTCTTCCACCAGGAATGATATTTACCACTTGTATTCACCATGAGAGAGATGGATAGAAGATGTTCGTCAACTGTTGTTTTCTTCAATAGTCCATTTTAGAGTTGCCCACAATTTTTTGTTGGGGTAGTTAGGGTTAGGGTAGGATTAGGGTTAGGGGTAGGATTAGGGTTAGGGTTAGGATTAGGGTTAGGGTTAGGGTTAGGGTGAGGGGTAGGATTATGGTTAGGGTTAGGGTTAGGGGTAGGGTTAGGATTAGGGTTAGGGTTAGGGGTAGGGTTAGGGTTAGGGTTAGGGGTAGGGTTAGGGTTAGGGTTAGGGTTAGGATTAGGGTTAGGGTTAGGGGTAGGGTTAGGGTTAGGGGTAGGGGTAGGGTTAGGGTTTGGGTTAGGATTTAATAAATGGTTTCTTCGGATAGCCGAGATGTGCACGGGTTTAAATCCTGGCCCAGTTATAAACTACCAACCTCGTGCTACATAGGCAGGGTGAGGCATCGATGTTTGTGTGCCGTCCCTCGTATGTATGTTAGACCAGCACTGGTAAATGGTGAATTTTAAGAGTTCCCCCAGTATATTTCGCGAAACATGATGAACAAGATACAAATACCTGTCGTGACTTTCGTACCAATCCCCTCTTCATACCAAACATGGTGAGTATGATAATACCCCCACATGAGTTGAGCAATGCCATCATCCTGCATTTTACTGTGTGTGTGTGTGTGTGTGTGTGTGTGTGTGTGTGTGTGTATATGTCTGTGCATGTGTGCATGCATGCATCACCGCCACCAGTCGTTATCTTTCCCAGGCCCCCCTTCCACTCGGTTCCGCCAAATCTCAGGCCCCCCTTCCAATCGGTTCCGCCAAATCTCATGCCCCCCTCCCACTCGAGTCCACCAAATTGCAGGCTCCCCCCTCCTACTCAGTTCCGCCAAATCTCAGGCTCCCCCTTCCACTCAGGTCCACCAAATCTCAGGCCCCCCTCCTACTCAGTTTTGCCAAATCTCAGGCTCCCATCCCACTCGGGTCCGTGAAATTTCAGGCCCCATTCCCATTCAGGCCTGCCAAATCTCAGGCCCCCCTTCCACTTGGGTCTGCCAAATCTCATGCCCCCAAAAAGCCCCATTCGGGTCCGCCAAATCTCAGGTTCCCCCTTCCAATCAGGTCCGCTAAATCTCAGCCCCCCCTCCTACTTAGTTCTGCCAAATCTCAGGCCCCCTTCCCACTCAGGTCAACCAAATCTCAGCCCCCCAAAAAGCCCCATTCGGGTCCGCCAAATCTCAGGTTCCCCCTTCCACTCAGGTCTGCTAAATCTCAGTCCCCCCTCTCCTACTTACTTCTGCCAAATCTCAGGCCCCCTTCCACTCGGATATGGTGTGAATTTGTGTGTTTTTATCAATAATGATCTTAAAATTCTAAAGTTTTCTAAAATCTACATGCCAAATAAACAGGTGCTATTGCAATTGGTTCAGAGGTATTCGTGAGCCCCTCAATCGAGGATGTAATGTATCATCTGTCAAAACATTCATTCAAGGACAAATGTATTTCCAAACAGCTATATCTACACACTTCAAGATGCAAACTGTGCAAGTGTCTGACATCTTTTTTTTAATAATAATTTTCCATCAGTCAATCTTGTGTTCCATCATTTAACTCCTTATAGCACAGCAAAATGGTTAGAGGCTCTAGATGTAGTTTGCTCCAAATGAATATATATGTTTAACAGCATGAAGTTTGTAATCCCCCAGGTTAACACAGTTTCGGCCCATGTTTGTGATCGTTGCTTCTCATTTGGGTTAGCCTGTTTGATGTTCTCCTCTAAGGGCATTGTTTCTGGGTGAATCCGGCATTTTCAAAGGGGAGTGGTGGGGCAGTCGGGTTTGTTTGCACACATTGTGTGTGTAGGGGAGGGGAGTGCGGTATGGCAGGATGCCTCATACACAATGGAATAGATGAGGAGACTCTCCTCCTAGCACCGCGTTGCCATGACAACATCTGTGTTCTGAATGGCTGTGTCAAACAAAGCATTTCTACTGTCCAACGGATTCATTGTCGTGCATCACAGAAATGCTGAAGTATGGCTAATGCAATGTTCACTGGCACAGAAAGTACCTGTGCTGATGTCACATCGACTGCATTGGATCATGCACTGGAAAGTCATTACCTGTTGAAATTCATCCTGGTATTATGATTTGCCAATTTGTATATGATGCATTATGACCAGAATATCATATTAACATGTAATTGTCATAGAAACAACACATATAATGAATGAAAAACTAAGAGAGAGGGAGGAAGAAGAAGCAAGATGTGTGATGTGTGTCCTTGATCAGGCCCTGTGGCTCATGATGATGAGATCCCAGGTTCAAATCCATCGACCGTGTTCATTTGCACATTGTCTGCTCACATCCTTAATTTTGGAATGCTTACATAATTACACCATCTTCTCATGTACACGCTTGATATTCCAAGGAATTCCAATTCCAATTCCTGCATTGATTTCCTCCATAAGGATCTATAGTTCCCATAAGATCCCTTAGGAACTCATTCAACAACCTTGGTTTCTTGTATAATGATTATCAGTGGAAACTGGACAGGTATTTTTACCTGCTAACACCGTTGGAAAATTCAATGGCCACAGACCACAGGCAAAATAAATAAATACTATGCACCTTCCAATGGCAAAATGTGCCCCTTGTTACATAAGCAGCGCCTTGTTACGTAAGCAGCACCTTGTTACACAAGCAGCACCTTGTTATGTAGGCAGCACCTTGTTACACAAGCAGCACCTTGTTATGTAGGCAGCACCTTGTAATGTAAGCAGCACATTGTTACATAACCTGTGCCTTGCTACATAAGTATCACCTTGCTATGTAAGCCACACCTTGTTACATAAGTAGCAACTAGTTACATTAGCAGAGCTTTGTTATGTAAGCAGCACCTTGTTACACAAGCAGCACCTTGTTATGTAGGCAGCACCTTGTTACACAAGCAGCACCTTGTTATGTAGGCAGCACCTTGTAATGTAAGCAGCGCCTTGTTACGTAAGCAGCACCTTGTTACACAAGCAGCACCTTGTTATGTAGGCAGCACCTTGTTACACAAGCAGCACCTTGTTATGTAGGCAGCACCTTGTAATGTAAGCAGCACATTGTTACATAACCTGTGCCTTGCTACATAAGTATCACCTTGCTATGTAAGCCACACCTTGTTACATAAGTAGCAACCAGTTACATTAGCAGAGCTTTGTTATGTAAGCAGCACCTCGTTACGTAAGCAGCACCTTCTTATATAAGCAGTGCCTTTTGTCAGCATCACCTTGTTATGGAAGCAGCACCTTGTTGCGTAAGCAGCACATTGTTACATAAGTAGCACCTTGTTATGTGACCTGCACCTTGTTACATAAGCAGCACATTGTTACATAAGTAGCACCTTGTTATGTAACCTGCACATTGTTACATAAGCAGCACCTTGTTATGTAACCTGCACATTGTTACATAAGCAGCACCTTGTTATGTAACCTGCACATTGTTACATAAGCAGCACCTTGGTACATAGCAGTGCCTTATTAATAGGCTGCGGCTTATGTAAACCGTACCTTGTTATGTAAGCCATGTCTTGTTACATAAGCAGTGCCTTGTTATGTAAGCTGCACCTTGTTATATAAGCCATGACTTGTTATGTAAGCTGCACCTTGTTACTTAATCCATGACTTCGTATGTAAGCCACACCTTATTATGTAAGCAGAACCTTGCTATGTAAGCAGGGTAAAGAGAAGATTCTTTTCACATTTTTCTTGTTTATTACCTCTGCCTCTGAAAGTGAATGGAGATTATATTTTCACCCATGTCTGTCTGTCCATCTGTCTGTCTGTGAACATGATATCTAAAAAGCCTTGTCTGTCTATTTGTGAACAGGATATCTAAAAAGCCTTGTCTGTCTATTTGTGAACATGATATCTAAAAAGCCTTGTCTGTCTGTCTGTGAACAGGATATCTAAAAAGCCTTGTCTGTCTGTTTGTGAACATGATATCTAAAAAGCCTTGTCTGTCTATTTGTGAACAGGATATCTAAAAAGCCTTGTCTGTCTATTTGTGAACATGATATCTAAAAAGCCTTGTCTGTCTGTCTGTGAACAGGATATCTAAAAAGCCTTGTCTGTCTGTTTGTGAACATGATATCGAAAAAGCCTTGTCTCTCTGTTTGTGAACAGGATATCGAAAAAGCCTTGTCTGTCTGTCTGTGAACATGATATCTAAAAAGCCTTGTCTGTCTATTTGTGAACATGATATCTAAAACGCCTTGTCTGTCTATTTGTGAACAGGATATCTAAAAAGCCTTGTCTGTCTATTTGTGAACATGATATCGAAAACGCCTTGTCTGTCTGTCTGTGAACAGGATATCTAAAAAGCCTTGTCTGTCTATTTGTGAACAGGATATCTAAAAAGCCTTGTTTGTCTATTTGTGAACATGATATCTAAAAAGCCTTGTCTGTCTGTCTGTGAACAGGATATCTAAAAAGCCTTGTCTGTCTGTTTGTGAACATGATATCGAAAAAGCCTTGTCTCTCTGTTTGTGAACAGGATATCGAAAAAGCCTTGTCTGTCTGTCTGTGAACATGATATCTAAAAAGCCTTGTCTGTCTATTTGTGAACATGATATCTAAAACGCCTTGTCTGTCTATTTGTGAACAGGATATCTAAAAAGCCTTGTCTGTCTATTTGTGAACATGATATCTAAAACGCCTTGTCTGTCTGTCTGTGAACAGGATATCTAAAAAGCCTCGTCTGTCTGTCTGTGAACAGGATATCTAAAAAGCCTTGTCTCTCTGTTTGTGAACATGATATCGAAAAAGCCTTGTCTGTCTGTCTGTGAACATGATATCTAAAAAGCCTTGTCTGTTTGTGAACAGGATATCTAAAAACACTTGTCTGTCTGTTTGTGAACAGGATATTTAAAAACACTTGTCTGTCTGTTTGCAAACATGATATCGAAAAAGCCTTGTCTGTCTGTTTGTGAACAGGATATCTAAAAAGCTTTGTCTGTCTGTTTGTGAACAGGATATCTAAAAAGCCTTGTCTGTCTGTTTGTGAACAGGATATCTAAAAAGCCTTGTCTGTCTGTTTGTGAACAGGATATCTAAAAAGCCTCGTCTGTCTGTCTGTGAACAGGATATCTAAAAAGCCTTGTCTCTCTGTTTGTGAACATGATATCTAAAAAGCCTTGTCTGTCTGTCTGTGAACATGATATCTAAAAAGCCTTGTCTGTTTGTGAACAGGATATCTAAAAACACGTGTCTGTCTGTTTGCGAACAGGATATTTAAAAACACTTGTCTGTCTGTTTGCAAACATGATATCGAAAAAGCCTTGTCTGTCTGTTTGTGAACAGGATATCTAAAAAGCCTTGTCTGTCTGTTTGCAAACATGGATATCTAAAAAGCCTTGTCTGTCTGTTTGCAAACATGATATCTAAAAACACTTGTCTGTCTGTTTGCAAACATGATATCTAAAAACACTTGTCTGTCTGTTTGCAAACATGATATCTAAAAAGCTTTGTCTGTCTGTTTGCAAACATGATATCTAAAAACACTTGTCTGTCTGTTTGTGAACAGGATATCTAAAAAGCTTTGTCTGTCTGTTTGCAAACATGATATCTAAAAAGCTTTGTCTGTCTGTTTGTGAACAGGATATCTAAAAAGCCTTGTCTGTCTGTTTGTGAACAGGATATCTAAAAAGCCTTGTCTGTCTGTTTGTGAACAGGATGTCTAAAAAGCCTTGTGTGTCTGTTTGTGAACAGGATATCGAAAAAGCCTTGTCTCTCTGTTTGTGAACAGGATATCGAAAAAGCCTTGTCTCTCTGTTTGTGAACAGGATATCGAAAAAGCCTTGTCTCTCTGTTTGTGAACAGGATATCTAAAAACACTTGTCTCTCTTGTTTGTGAACAGGATATCTAAAAACACTTGTCTGTCTGTTTGTGAACAGGATATCTAAAAAGCCTTGTCAGTCTGCAAACATGATATCTAAAAACACTTGTCTGTCTGTTTGTGAACAGGATATCTAAAAACACTTGTCTGTCTGTTTGTGAACAGGATATCTAAAAAGCCTTGTCTGTCTGCAAACATGATATCTAAAAACACTTGTCTGACTGTTTGCAAACATGATATCTAAAAACACTTGTCTGTCTGTTTGCAAACATGATATCTAAAAACACTTGTCTGTCTGTTTGCAAACATGATATCTAAAAACACTTGTCTGTCTGTTTGCAAACATGATATTTAAAAAGCCTTGTCTCTCTGTTTGTGAACAGGATATCGAAAAAGCCTTGTCTCTCTGTTTGTGAACAGGATATCTAAACACACTTGTCTCTCTTGTTTGTGAACAGGATATCTAAAAACACTTGTCTGTCTGTTTGTGAACAGTATATCTAAAAAGCCTTGTCTGTCTGCAAACATGATATCTAAAAACACTTGTCTGTCTGTTTGTGAACAGGATATCTAAAAAGCCTTGTCTGTCTGCAAACATGATATCTAAAAACACTTGTCTGTCTGTTTGCAAACATGATATCTAAAAACACTTGTCTGTCTGTTTGCAAACATGATATCTAAAAACACTTGTCTGTCTGTTTGCAAACATGATATCTAAAAACACTTGTCTGTCTGTTGGCAAACATGATATCTAAAAAGCCTTGTCTGTCTGTTTGTGAACAGGATATCTAAAAAGTCTTGTCTGTCTGTTTGTGAACAGGATATCTAAAAACACTTGTCTGTCTGTTTGTGAACAGGATATCTAAAAACACGTGTCTGTCTGTTTGTGAACAGGATATCTAAAAAGCCTTGTCTGTCTGCAAACATGATATCTAAAAACACTTGTCTGTCTGTTTGCAAACATGATATCTAAAAACACTTGTCTGTCTGTTTGTGAACAGGATAGCTAAAAACACTTGTCTGTCTGTTTGCAAACATGATATCTAAAAACACTTGTCTGTCTGTTTGTGAACAGGATAGCTAAAAACACTTGTCTGTCTGTTTGCAAACATGATATCGAAAAAGCCTTGTCTGTCTGTTTGTGAACAGGATATCTAAAAACACTTGTCTGTCTGTTTGGAAACATGATATCTAAAAACACTTGTCTGTCTGTTTGCAAACATGATATCGAAAAGCCTTGTCTGTCTGTTTGCAAACATGATATCTAAAAACACTTGTCTGTCTGTTTGCAAACATGATATCTAAAAACACTTGTCTGTCTGTTTGTGAACAGGATAGCTAAAAACACTTGTCTGTCTGTTTGCAAACATGATATCTAAAAAGCCTTGTCTGTCTGTTTGTGAACACGATATCTAAAAAAGCCTTGTCTGTCTGTTTGTGAACATGATATCTAAAAAGCCTTGTCTGTCTGCAAACATGATATCTAAAAAGCCTTGTCTGTCTGTTTGTGAACAGGATATCTAAAAAGCCTTGTCTGTCTGTTTGTAAACATGATATCTAAAAAGCCTTGTCTGTCTGCAAACATGATATCTAAAAAGCCTTGTCTGTCTGTTTGTGAACAGGATATCTAAAAAGCCTTGTCTGTCTGTTTGCAAACATGATATCTAAAAAGCCTTGTCTGTCTGTCTGCAAACATGATATCTAAAAAGCCTTGTCTGTCTGTTTGTGAACAGGATATCTAAAAAGCCTTGTCTGTCTGTTTGCGAACAGGATATCTGAAAAGCCTTGTCTGTCTGTTTGCAAACATGATATCTAAAAAGCCTTGTCTGTCTGTTTGTGAACAGGATATCTCAAAAAGTTATGGACGGATTTGGACGATTTTGGTGGACAGGTTGTGTGTGTGACAAGGAAGAATCGAATCAATTTTGGTGAAGATCCGGATCCGGATCTGAATCTGAGAATTTTTTTCAATGATTCTTCACCATTGAGAGATCGGGCAAATAACAATATATATCACGATATCTCAAAAGGTTATGTACGGATTCGGACGAAACTTGTTGGATGGGATAGGTAAGTGAGAAGGAAGAACTGATTCAATTTTGGTGAAGATTCGAATCCGGATCCGGATCAGAGTATTAATTTTTCGTGATTCTTCACCACTGAGTAATAGAGGGGCTAAAGCCGACATATAACACCTTGTTACTCTGAGTTCTGACTCATGTGGACTCCATGACCTCTACAAGTCCAACGCTATAGATATCTCTTAGGGACGAACAAGACAAGGAATGTAAATGGAGTGTGTCCCGACTTGCACGTGATGTATTTTCAAACTTGACTTTGCTAAACGACTCCAACTCAAGAATTGCGCAACGTTTCCGAAGCGATTCGAGCAGACGACGCACCTCCGTTTCACCTGTTGCGCCGCATCGACGAAGTAGAAGAGACAGACCCAGACTAAGACAGATAGAGACATGCAGACGAGCAATCAAGATGGCCTTTGCAGGAATGGCCGGGAGCACGGTGGGAATCTGATGAATAGAGTGATGATGGTGTTGATGTGAGTGGGAATTGCCTTGGAGGGGGAATGTTTGCGTTCCTTGTAGCCCCGGGCGTCTGTTTCCCGCTCTTCTCCCCCTGAAATTCCTGGCATAGCTCGGGGTGGCTGGGGTCAGGCCAAGGGGAGTGAGACGGCACGCGTTTGGGGGAAACCGAGCGGGGCGGAGAGTGGGGGAATGAGGGTGAAATGCATGAGGCACATGGCCCCTGGTAACCCCTCCTCGAAGCCCCCCTCTCTCCGCACTCCTCAAACTCTCCTGGATTTTTGCGCCATTGCGAGCTGTCCGGGGCTCCTTGATGCTGGCGACGCTCGAACTCGTGTACCGACTCCCAACGACCTGCCTTCCCAGTCCGGTATGTCTATGTTAGTCCATCAAATCAGGCAGACACATTCCTACTGAAGGTTTCCTTCAACGCATGTGTCCAGGTGTGTGTTTCTGTACCTGTGTACACGTGTACAAGTTTTTACCTTATTTTTTTTGGCCGAAATGCTCTACGGTTCCACCTGCCTGTCCTTGTGATGTTAATCTTTGTCCTGCTGACAATTCCCTGCACTAATCCTGCTTTTCAGCGTAACCATGGCAACGCACCTCCATTGTAGCACTTGGGGAGAAGCTCCATCGCAGCACATTTCACTTTCCATTACATCTCATGACTTATTTGTTTTCCATTCTTATGAAAGAAGCTCACCTGCATGTTTTGGTTCGTCACATGATTTATTTATTTTCATCAACATTTATGAGTGCGCTTTACCGATACAGGTAGCTCTTGGTTAAATGCTTTGTTTCATTTCCTGGGAACCAAAGTAAATTCACTTATTGGGTATTTGTTGTGCCAAAAGGTTCATATTTATCCAGGAAGTGATTTCAAATCCTGGAATGCGGTTTGAATGCGAGTTCACCATTTACCTGTGATGTATGGACAGGTGATGCGGTGCTTGATTTAGGGTCAAATCCTCACTCCCCCTGACGTGCCTAACCGTGGACCTGTCGTCGGTGTGCTAACAATCCTTGCCGGTACACGTCAATGAGGTTTCTCGTTTGTGTTCTGAGATCTTGTGGACCATGATTGATACATTCGGGGGCCGACCCAGGTCAGAGGTTTGAAGGTATGGTCGAACCCCCTCCCTACAAAAGCACCACTGACCACTCCGTCCCAGCGGGCAGTTGGTCTACTTTAACAAAACCGTTTACCCCAAAAAACAATTATAGTTTTTTTACATCAACTAGAAAACGTCTGAAAATACAAGGCCCATCCGCGTCCGCTTTGCATTTAGACTTCCTCTTCCGCATGCTAAACATGACGAAAATACAAAGAGATTGACGATTTAGGTGACCTTGACCTTTTGACCTCAAAATGACCCAATATGCAAAGTTTTAAATCAATTGGATGGAAATTGACGGTTTTGTGACCTTGACCTTTTGACCTCAAAATGACCCAATATGCAACCCCTGCTCAAGTTTTAAATCAATTGCATGGAAATTGACGGTTTTGTGACCTTGACCTTTTGACCTCAAAATGACCCAATATGCAACCCCTGCTCAAGTTTTAAATCAATTGGATGGAAATTGACGGTTTTGTGACCTTGACCTTTGATTTCTTGACAACACAGGTTACACTGGATGAATTGTGCAATCTCAGGTCTCTGGCACATTGATATGACTGACATATTGATATTTTATGCAATCTTGACCTTTGACCTTTTGATAATAAGGAAAACAATCGGCTTCTATATTTTGTTCGCCGAACCACTTTAGTGGACCCAATATGCAAATTCTTAAAATTTCAGGTCAATTGCCCTTTGACCATTTGTCTTTTTTTACCAAATTATTCATTTGTCTTCTTCATATCCTCATAATAAAGCTTTGTTAAAAAATTTGATGGCAAAAGCTAAAATGGTAAAGTTACAGCCCGGACATACGGACAGACACACAAAAAAGTGATTGCAAAACCTCGTCTCGTAATACCTGGGTTTGTTTAAATGAGCTTAAATGATTTTTCATCACATGACCAATTAATTACCAAAAACATTACCTGGGAGCTCCCCAGTACCTGTGAACATGTGAACCCGTGCACCAATGACTCGGATGGACATTTTGGACACACCTCCCAGCTTGCTGGTGTTACCATCCAATCAGAATGCAGAAGCTTGCAGGATAGAGGGTCACACATGTCTTCCTTTGTTTATGTGTCATTCCATGTACCGTGAGTCTAGAGAAGTGAACGATGTGTCAAGTCCTGGGTCTGTTAGCGAATAAAAAAGACAGCAATCTATGATATAGTGTTAACAGATGGGAATGGATTCCTGCTCTTCTTCTTCTTCCAAAAATCTAGATGTGCACATACTTGAAAATGCAAGTGAAAGTACTAAAAACGTTTTTGGGGGAAGAAGGGGATCATGATCACAGTGTGGGATTTTGTTCCAGTACAATAAATGATCATCGAATTCCTATGAACGAACCCGAGGTGGAATGTGGGTCGGAAATAAAAATAAAACCAGGAAATTTCCTTTCTGACCTAATAACAGCAACGGCATAACACAATGGTCCTTTGTTTGTGACCCGTAAATATCGGTTTATAATAGATCCGCGTGGCATTGCAAGAGATGTGATGCGCATGTGCACCGTGGCGTCATATCATGTCAAAGCTATTATTATTATGTCGGAAGAGCCGTTTCTTCGTTTTATTTTTATTCTCGACCACATTCCACCTTTCCATTGTATTTTGACCATTACCGGTGTGTACCCCGGTTTAGAATAGGTACACCGTATCCATGCGTGTCGTAAGAGGCGACTAAAAGGGTTGGCGTCAGGAAGGGCATCCGGCCAGAAAAACATTGCCTCAAAAAGAGAACCATGACAATTACAACTACATATGGGCAAGGTACAGCCCGAAGTACCCCGTGGGGGACCCCACTCCCCTCGTCAAAACTCAAGGTGGGGAACCCGATCGAAGCAAGGGTGGAAATCACTCCATTTATGACGACGAAACGTCTGATGCCCGAAGTGGAGATCGGTTTCTGAGGTTTGGGACATGGAATGTAGGGACAATGACAGGGAGATCAGGAGAAGTGGTGGAAGTATTGGTCAGAAGAAGAGTGGATATATGTTGTGTGCAAGAGACGAGATGGAAGGGAAGTGGTGTGAGAATGGTGAAGGGTAGGCAGGGACAGAAATACAAGTTTGTGTGGCAAGGGTGCCCAGAAGGTGTGAATGGTGTTGGTGTCCTGTTTTCTGAGGAGTTTGTAGACAGTGTGGTGAGTGTGACTAGAGTGAGTGATCGGTTGATGATGGTGAAAATGATGATTGGAAAGCTCTTGGTGAACGTCATCTCGGGATATGCTCCGCAGGTTGGTCGGAGCGATGAGGAGAAGGACAAGTTCTGGTGTGCGATAGAGAAGCTGATGGAAAACGTGAAAGATGAGGAAGTTGTTGTGGTAGCAGGAGACCTAAATGGACATGTGGGAAGGAGTATGGACGGTTTTGAGGGAGTTCATGGGGGTTACGGATATGGTGTGAGTAATGGAGAAGGTGAAAGGATTTTGGAGTTTGCTGATGGAGCTGATTTATTGATTTGTAATACTCAGTTCCAGAAAGAGGATAATAAGCTTGTTACATACACGTCAGGTGGGTCGACGACAACCGTTGACTACCTGATGGTGCATAGGCGAGATAGGGGGCACTTCCGGGACACAAAAGTGATCCCAGGGGAGGAGGCTGTTTCACAGCACCACTTGGTTGTCTGCGACATAAGGGTGAAAGGTGCGAGGAGAGCTCGGCGGGTTTAGTACCAACCGAGAATGAAGGTGTGGAGGTTGAAAGAGGTGACAGTAAGGGAGGCATTAAAAGAGAGGCTGAGTAGGGTAGAGGATGATTTGGTTGAGCTTGAAGGTTGCATGTCGATGAAAGCTAGTCTGTTGGGAGCCGTTGGTGAGGAATGTGGATGGACAAAAGGACCACCGAGGCACTCAGAAACATGGTGGTGGGAGGATGAAGTTGGAAAGAGGATTGACGAGAAGAGGAAGAAGTTCAAGGAGTGGCAGAAGGCGAAGGGTACGGGGGAAGAAAAAGCAGAGCATGAAAGTTATAAGGCAGCCAAGAAGGCTGCAAAGAAAGAGGTAGCAAAGGCGCAGGAGACATGCAGGAAAATGTTCGGAGAACGCTTGGATTCGGAAGAAGGTCAGAGAGCAGTATTCAGGATTGCAAAGCAGATAGCGAAAGAGAGGTGTGGTGTGATGGGGGTGAGTTGCTTGAAGGATGAAGTGGGACAAATCGTTGTGGACCCAGATGGAATTAAAGGAAGATGGAAGAGATATATGGAAATGCTGTTGAATGCAGAGAATGAATGGGATGGCAACATAGAGAGTAACGCCGTTTTAGGACTGGCAGAGAAGATAACTGAGAAGGAAATTGAGGAAGCGATAAAAGCAATGAAGAGTAGAAAAGCGGAGGGATGACGGGAGTTGTGGGAGACATGTTGAAGGCAGCAGGAAGTTGGGGTGTGAAGAGAATGACAGAGATCTGTAATCTGGTGGTGAAAGAGGCCGCATTCCAGGGGATTGGGAACTGAGTACCCTCGTCCCTCTAGACAAGGGGAGAGGTGACCCTCTGGACTGTGGCTCGTATCGAGCAATAAAGTTATTGGAGCATGGAATGAAGGTATTAGAAAGGGTGTTGGAGAGGAGGATAAGGAAGAAAGTGAAGATCGACGAAATGCAGTTTGGATTTATGCCAGGAAGAGGAACGACAGACATGCTTTTTATTGTAAGGCAGTTGCAGGAGAAGTACATGGAGAAGAGGAAGAAGTTGTTTCTTTGGTTTGTTGATCTGGAGAAAGCATTTGATAGGGTTCCACACGAAGTAGTGACATGGGCATTGAGGAAGTTAGGAGTGGAGGAATGGTTGATCAGAGTTGTGATGGCAATGTACAAAAGAGCGCGCACAGCTGTAATGACGAAGGACGGGAACAGTGGTGAGTTTGAGGTGAAGGTGGGAGTGCATCAGGGTTCGGTACTAAGTCCACTACTATTTGTAGCTGTGATGTAGGTGCTGGCTCGGAACGTAAAGGAGGGTTTACCGTGGGAGTTGTTGTGTGCAGATGATCTGGTGTTGATTGCGGAAAGTAGGGATGGACTGAAGGAAAAGATGAACAAGTGGAAGGAATGTCTGGACACAAAAGGTCTGAAGGTGAATATCGGAAAGACGACGGTGATGGCAAGTGGTAAAGCATGTGGTGAGGTGGAAAGAACTTGGAAGTGGCCGTGTGCTGTGTGCAGGAAGGGTGTCGGAGTGAACTCCATTCAATGTACAATGTGCGCTGAGTGGGTTCATAAAAAATGTAGTGGTCTGAGAGGGTCATTAACCAGTGTGGCAGCTACATTCAAATGTAAGGTGTGCACAGAGGGAGCTGCAGATGGAGGAAATGTTGAGTTGGATCTTGGAGACGGCGTGAAGCTGGAAGGTGTGAAAACATTTTGCTACCTCGGAGACATGCTGAATGGAGAAGGTGGATCAGACTCGGCAACGGTTGCTGGAGTGAGATGTGCATGGAAGAAGTTTCGGGAACTGAGTGGCGTGCTGATGAGGAGGGGAGTCTCGTTGAA
This sequence comes from Myxine glutinosa, assembly GCF_964187855.1. Lineage (NCBI taxonomy): Eukaryota > Metazoa > Chordata > Myxini > Myxiniformes > Myxinidae > Myxine > Myxine glutinosa. Next base: position 149,999,799 of record NC_136266.1, read on the forward strand.
GCTAAAGGGAATGGTGTATGCTGCATGTGTGAGAAGTGTTATGATTTATGGGAGCGAGACATGGGTAATGAACGTAGAGCAGCAACAAAGGCTGGAAAGGGTGGAAATGCGAATGGTTCGACGGATGTGCGGAGTATCGTTGAGAGAGAGGAAGACAAATGATGAATTGCAAAAGATGATGGGAATAGAGCCTGTGATTGATGCTGTGAAGAGGAACAGGTTGAGATGGTTTGGTCATGTGTTGAGGAAGGATGAAAGTGACTGGTTGAGAAGTGATGGAAATGAATGTAGAAGGAAGTGGAGGACGGGGAGGACCGAGAAAGACTTGGTTAAAGATGGTGGAAGAAGAAATGCGGGCAAGGGGGTCAACAAGGGGAGATGCAGAAAATAGGGCAAAATGGAGAAGATTGTCATGGGGACCGCAAGGCCAATCCCCGCTCTAGCAGGGAAATTGGCCTTAAAATGCATGTTGTTTTTGTTTTTGTTGTTGTTGTTGTTGTTGTATTCCACCTCTGGTTTGATGTGCAGCAGGGCAGAGATAATGTGTTGGGTAGCAGACGACCATTGTTCCTCACACGTTGGGCAGTTTGGGCCATTGTGAGACAGGATCTGAACTTTGCTGCTTCACAAAGTCAGGAGGCGTTATGCATTTTTTATATATATATATATATATATATATATATATATATATATATATACATATATATACATATATATACATATATATATACACATATATATATTAAGTAAATGACTTGCGGTTGGGATTAAAATCAAATGAATCCATTTTGTGTTCGCCAACCTTCAGCAAATAAATAACCTTTTATTTATTTGCTCATTAAAAGTTGGAGAACTCAAAATGGATTCATTTGATATATATATATATATATATATATATATATATATATATATATATATATATATATATATATATATATATATATATATATATATATATATATACATACATACATACATACATACATACATACATACATACATACATACATATATATACAGACTTGGCATTTAATATGGAATATTTTTTTTTCTTGACTTGGGTTTACTTTCTGAACTCAGTATATCAATCTGGTGAGTTTATTTTACCCTTCGGTGATGTCTTTGTTGAAAGAACCATGTCACTGATTGTCTTTCGCAGCAAGAAGTCAACAACAGGATTATATCACAGGTGGCGTGACAAAATGTAAGGACAGGTACATTTGACGATTGGCTTCACAATCGGGTATATAAGGGTTGTTGCGTTCTGTATTAGTGGAAAACAACTGCTGCACGTCTACAAAAGTTATTGCCGCTCCCTCTGGAGAAGGTCCGTCAACTTGACAATGCTGTTTGTCATGGAGTGGTGGCTTTACAAAATTCTGGCATGAAACAGCGTGCTATTGCTCAGCAGTATGGCATCACTCAAGGTCAGGTGTCACATATCCTGAAACGAAATGCTCAGAGGGGTGTCCCTACTCCAATACCGAGGCCAGGACGTCCACGCAGAACCACAAGGAGAGATGATCGCCAGCTGCACCGGTTAGTCTGCAATGGCCATACCAAGTCAGCTAATCGGCTTCGGGCTGAGTGGCAGCAACTGACAAATGTGCCTGTATCCAGAAGGCTAGTCAACCAACGACTGGTTCAAGCAGGCTATCATGCCAGGCATCCCCTGAGAAAGCCACGCCTGACCAGACAACACAGCCAGCGCCGATTGCAGTGGGCCAGAGAGCACCGTCAATGGCAGCCAGGACACTGGAATCACGTGACCTTCAGTGACGAGTCTAGATTTCTGGTCTGTCATCAAGATGGCCACGTCCGAGTGGGCAGATAAGTGCATGAAGCCCACAACGAAGATTGTATAGTGCCAAGAGTCCAAGCTGGAGGTGGTGGGGTGACCGTTTGGGCTGCTTTTCATGCAGGGGGCAAAACTGACCTGGTTGTTCTGAATGGAAACCTGAACCAGTTCAAGTACAGGGTCATTCTGGAAGAAACATTGCTTCCATTTGCTCGTGCTGCCTTTCGAGGAAACTTTGTCTTCCAAGATGACAATGCACGGCCTCATCATGCTCGCATGATCCAACACTTTCTTGCTGACCGTGGTGTAGAGCATATGGAGTGGCCTGCCATGTCCCCGGATATGAATCCCATAGAGAACTTGTGGGCAGAATTAACGCGTCAAATCGACAACTTGAACCAGCAGCCGACCTCTGTGCGTGAATTGCAGCAGACTATTGTCACTGCATGGCAAGCGATTCCTGTCCAAACCTTGGCAAATCTCGTGAACAGCATGCCTCGACGTGTACGTGCTCTCCAGAATGCTCAAGGGGATTACACGAAGTACTGAACTGTAATTTTACTGTCCGTAATCCCAGTCATAATTTAGCTTTTGTTTTTGTTGAATTTTTTTTTGGCTAATGTGCAAAATAAAGAGATACTTCTGGAAAACGTACAGAAGTTTAACACAGTACTGTCCGTGAATTGAGTTCGATATCAGTTTACATCACTTTCAAGAATCAATTTATTTGCTTCGAAATGTCAAATGTGGTTTTTGTTTCTTTTAAAGGTCACATTAACAAAATCTAGAATAATTTAAACATAATTCCAATGAACTTTTGGTTCTAAGTCATCTTGAAAAGTAAGTTCACCCCCACAAAAAAAATATTCCATATTAAATGCCAAGTCTGTATATATATATATATATATACAGTATATATATATATATATATATATATATATATACAGTATATATATATATATATATATATATATATATATATATATATATATATATATATATATATATATATATATACAGTATATATATATATATATATATATATATATATATATATATATATATATATATATATATATATATATATATATATATATATATATATATATATATATATATATATATATATATATATAATAGTGACCCCTCACAATCAGCTTCATCGCGGGAGATTCCAATGATTCGGAAAGCTTTGGTTTCAACAGCCTGAAGCTGAGCAAGGTGTGAGGCAGGAGCACTGGCCTAGTGGGGAGAGCAGTGTTCCATTGAGCTGCGGATGAAAGCCTTGTATGTGGTGAGGAGCTCAGGTGTGCCAATGAAGGACTTTGCACAACGGAGGATGCCCAGTCGGCGACTGGCTTTGGAGGCCAGCTTGGAAATGTGGTTTTCCCAGGAAAGATCATGGCATATAGTGAGACCCAAAAGCTTGAGTGACAGAACTTCTTGGAGAGGATTGTTGAGAAAGTCGATGGGAGGGTTGTCCATTCTGTCTTTTTGGAGAGACATAGTAAGAGAGTGAGATTTGTCAGGATTGAAATCCTGACATATTAAGAGACATATTAAGGATTGAAACACATGTTCCACTTGTTTGACCAGTCTGTGATTTTGTCCAGGTCTTCACAGAGTGAGGAGGCTGCAGACTGCCGATCTGAGGGATGAGGAATGGAGCGGCAGAGAGTGGAATCATCAGCAAAGAGATAGAGAGGATTTTCCAGAGAGTCGGAGAGATAATTAATGAAGACCAGAAAAAGCACAGGGCCCAGAACACTGCCTTGCGGAACTCCAGCCTGAACAGAAGGGGGGGATGAGAGAAATATATTCAGGGCCACACACTAACTATGACCAGAGAGGACGTCCGCAAGCCAAGCGTGGAGATTTCCATGGATACCATTGGAGGAGAGTTTGTTGAGCAGAGCGGGGTGCCAGACCGTATCGAAGGCACGTGATATGTCAAGGGAGACGGCTCTGATTTCCTGTTTGGCAATGAGGACTTCCATCCATTGTTGAGACAGCAGAACCAATATGTCCAGAGTAGAGTGACCTGGTCTGAAACCAAATTGATGATCCGAGATCAAGCCATTGGAGAAGAGGAAGGATTTGATATCCGAGGCAATGATTGATTCCATGACTTTGCTGATAATTGGGAGCAGGCTGATTGGTCTGTAGTTGCAAGGATCTGTTTTTGCACATTTTTTGTGTGAAGTGGTGATGTTGGCTGATTTTCAAGCTGATGGCAGATGACCTTGAACAAAAGAGAGGGTGAAGAGAATCGAGAGAGCGTGTGAAAGAGCTACAGAGCAGGATCCTAGGACCAGTGGGCTGATGCCGTCTGGTCCAGTTGCAGAATCAGAGTCGAGGTTTGACAGAAACTTCTCCACCTTGTCAGGAGAGAAGGACACCGAGTCCAGGAGCAGCTGGGTTCGACTGGGTAAGGTGGGTACAGAGAGATGGGTTTGCGACACAATATTTTGAGGCAAACACAGAGTTGAGTCATAAATCAGTTGGGAGAAGGCACCCTCCAAATCTGGGAGAACTGGAGCAGTTTGCACAAGAAGAATGGGCCAAATTGCCAGTAAAGAGGTGTAGGAAGCTCATTCAATCATTCATGGCTATAGGAAGCGCTTGACTGCAGTTTTTTTGTGCAAATTCTGTGCTACCAAATATTAAGTCCAGGGTGTCAATAATTTTGTCAATGCCATTTCTTTTTATTTTCTGATTTAGAAGGATTTATTAAGTTCGGAATCAAAAACAAAGGTTCTGTAATATTAACAGTGAAACAAAGAATTGTGGATACAAAGTACTTTTGTCAATTTAAACTTTTTTTTTCTGGAAAATTGTGAGTTATTTGAAAAAAGTGCAAGGGTGCCAATATTTTGGCTACGACTATATACAAGTATATATATATATATATGGGGGGTATGCTTACACATTCTGTAAGCAATAAAAAACAGTGCTTCGTATGTAGGTACATAATAAATAGAAACTTTTTGATGTTAGGCAAGCATCACCGACCTGCTGCTAAATATCACTTTAGGTTATTTATTGATCTTACGGACGCGTTTGCGGTTTTTATGTAAATTTTCATTGAGATTTTGCTTTCACAATTTGCACTATAAATAGAATTTGCAATTTTCAAACGCTAGATATTGATTGAAGTTTTTCTTGATTTATTTTTTTTACGTTTACGTTTATTATGGTTTTTAAAGTAAATGTATTATGGTTTTTAAAGTATTATGGTTTTTAAAGTAAATTTCAATTTGCGGATGCTTTCCCACGGTTCTGTGATTTTTTTTTCCCCCCAGTGTACCAGCTTTGATGTCTGTCGGCACGCAAAATATCAGCTTTCTACGTTACCGGAAGGTGCCAGACATTAATATCAGCCAGTCAGTAGTTATAAAAAGCTTTGTATACCGTTTATATACTTTATACACCACTTTGTAGACCGTTTTCATATCACTCATTATATATTGCTTGTAATTGACATTTTGAATGTGTGCTTCGCATCTGTTCAAACAGGCTTTGATCCTGACTCCGAAATTCGCCACAACTCATCTGCAAGTGGCTATAGAGGTAGCCTGACGGTAGTCCTCCATGTCCTGCTTTAGGACAGCCAGGGTTTGAGGTGTGTTGCCATAAACTTGACCTTTGGCAGCACCCAAAAATATAGTATATTTAATGTATTCAAATCCAGGCTGTGGGGCACCCGCTGATGGTGGGATTTCTTAGGACTTTCGAGAGCAGAATCTCTCACAAGATCAATGTTACCTTGGACCTTGGTAACACTCGGTGGGTGGCCACTGTTGCTTTATTTAGATTTTTCACTCTTCCAGGTGCTTGGAAGTGCTCCACAAACCGCTCAATGCTCCCATTGCAAGGTCCATTGCAGGTGTGAACAATGTAATACTGACTATCGTCGGCACACCTGCACGTAGGATTTTGTCTCAAATCACCAAATCACGATTTTCACATTAACACAGTTACACTACCCGGGGTCAATTGGTCATCGTTACTCTATGCGGTTCTAAAAACCAATTCCGATTGTCCCACCCTGTGGTGCCTCCAAAATTTGGGGTCTCACTCCCCCCCATTTTTTCAATACTGTGCCTTCGCACAATTTCGGGGCTGGGTCGTGTGGCTCCACTAGCAGGTCCAACTACCTGCGCAACTCCGACATTGAAGTCGCCACCCGAGCTTACCATGCTCCTTACAACTACCCTAAACTGGGGAAGGCCCCTCCTGGCTCTCTCACCCCTCTGATGCCCTCTCTGGCATTGGGCTACCCGGGTCCTCTCCTAGGATCATCGGGCCCCAATGAACACTACTCTGAACTCTAACTGGCTCCCAGAGCCTACCTGCGGCCTCACCTGGCCGACAGACTACCAGTGGCGGAGTGCCCCAATAACTATACTCACCAATTAAGCCCACACGCCCAGCCATCTCCACAGACTCATGCACCCCTCAAAGCACTTCACTGCTACTTCCCGCACCACAGATGTCAATATCCAAACAATTTACCTGAACCCTCTACCTAACTTTAAACTACCCTCCCCGGGTATTCGTGAAGGGGTCCATCTTCCCCCATCCACTCCTTCGCACCATGCACTCCACACCACTCATTCCACACCATTTACTCCCACCAAGCATTCCACACCAAATATTCCCCACTTGCACACCATGCAAGTCAATCACTCAACACACTTACACACAACCTCAATACACCATTTATACACTTTCTCTCTTGTCATCCCCGACCAATGCCTCATTTGCACAAGTTCATCCACAAACAATTTCCTTCAATTCCTCATTTGCGCCTAAATCTCAAGCTCATCCTCACACACACAGCATCATATAACTAGCTGCTTTCCCCCTAATACTCGGGCTTTCCCGTCTTCCCTTACACTAAGCACTTCCCTCATCATTATCATCCATCTAATCTGACTACGTCCCCTCTACCTGTCCAAAAGTCACTACTTAAATCTTGTCCCTATTGTCATTTCTCTAAATCCCTAACAATATCCTAGCCCGCCCTCGGCTAGTTTTCACTGCCATCCCCATAATCTAAAGCTCATGTGCCCCAATAGGAATGCGAATGGCAAAGGTACCATTCGCTCACACTATCTCTATTAGTCCATTACTGTACTCGAGCCTCTCCGGGTGGAAATACATTTTCACAGCTCGGCTTCGAAAAGCCGAGCAATGCTTGCGGGTGGTTGGTCTACTCTAGGTTGGGTCCGTCTGGCATTTTCGATTCTGGGGAGGAGGCATACTTGGGCCAAGGTTCCAGGCGCCATCTCTGCGTGGAGCCTTTTGGTCTCCGGCACGATGGCCCAACCTCCCCCTGTCGGAGCACCGCGCCCGCCAGGGGGCGAAGGTCCGACCTCGCCTACCCCCCCCCCTCAAACCGTGCCGTTCGCCTTTACGACACGGCACCGACCATACAGGGCGGGGCCCGGCACGGATCGTGCATGGCGCTCCTTGCGAGACCGCCACGGCAATGATCCCCGCCGACCCCCGCAGCACACAAAGCGCACCACGCCCCGAGAGCTCGCGTCGGCTATACGTCGCCTTAACCGCTAACCTGGTCTGCGTCGATGCCCGAATCGCATTCTCACACCACGCGACCCTTCACATACTCATACATCAAGGCGCTCCAGCACCGCCCATACACTCCATACATTCTGTTACCGCACTCGCCCATGCATACTCTTCCCTTGCACACTCAGGTGCACACCACTCAGGTGCACTCATGCCGCTCACACACTCCATTATCACACACTCCTTTGCTACACACTCCGTAACACACCTGGCCATCGCACACCCTCGTGTCCACTCTCCCGTTACATCCTCTGTAACACCAATGGGTGTGCACTCCTGCACACACCCAATCACATGCTCTGGTGTGCACTCCTGCACACTCTCTATGGCCAACTCACACTCTGTGTCACACTCCGTTCCACACTCCGTTTCACACTCCTCCCACTCACATTCCGTCATACACTCGCGCTTCGGCGCCGTTCGCACACGCACGCCATTCACCTTCACACCTCGCACCGCGGACCTTCCACGAGCGCCCGGGTGACGTCGCGATCCCAAGCGTGCGAAAAATCTTTTCCCGCCAAACACTTTCGCACCATACATTTTCGCGCCAAACCTTTTCGCGCCATACACAGCCCGACTCACCTTCGGGATTCTCTTCTCCTCCCGCACTTGCAAACTTTCATTTTGGTTAGGCAGCACGACATCACAATGCGAATGCAGACTTTGAGTACATTCCATTTCTTCCCTCGATTTAATCTCTGATTCTGCCGTCTCCTCAACCCCAATTTCAATTATAATTTATTTTTCTTTATTAAGCTCGACGACCGCTGCCGCACATAAAATAAAATTTTCTAATTCGGCGGCCGTCGGCTTTTCCACACCCCGAGTCGCGATTTCTACCCCGGTCCACTTAACTGTGCTTTGCTCCACCTCGCTTTCCCCGCGTTCCTCAAATCGCGCTACCTCGTCGCATACCAATGTGACTTTCCCGCTTGACCTGCGCTTTATGTCTTTCCCCATCTCTTTTATTTGGCCTCCTATTCTGTTACCACACCCTTTTATTTCCCGGGTGGATTTATCACTTTGGGTGTCCAATTTTTTTTCCAATTTATTTATTTCCCTGGTGGATTTATCCCCTAATTCTTCCAATTGATTACTTTGAGCATTCAGCTTATTCCCCATTTCTTTTATGTCCTTGCTGGATTTATCACCCTGGGCACCCATTTGTTTTTCCAATCGCTCACCCATTGCCTCCATTTTATGCTCCGATTTTATCATGTAGGCTCTCATTTGTGCCATAAATAATTGGAAGTCCCCTGGTACCGCGGGCTCGGCACTCGCCGCCACGTGCGACGCGCCGCCATGTTCTTCTCCTGTTACCTGCCCCTCATCAATGTCCTCCTCCATTGCCAGCTGCCCCAATTCTTCCCGGGGGTCCTGGGTTGACTCTAATTCCTCTCTATCTCCTCATTTACCCCCACCGGCATCCGACCGTCTTGGTTATCCATGGCACGATTTTAATTTATATGTTTAATTAAATTTCGGCCGCTCGTAATTTGGAGTGCGTTAAGCGCACTTTGGGTCCAATCCTACTCCTGACACCAATTGTTGCGGATCTCCTCGTCGGCCTTTTCCCCTTCCCCAGGGGGGGTTAGTCCCCTTGTCTTTGACTAGCCGACTGGACCCGGGACCGATGATGTCACTTCCTGGCAGCGCGAAATAGGGTCATAGGACTAATCACTAATACCTAATTACTCGCGCTGACCAGAAACGAGGAAATAAGCCCCGCCCGAATCACGGTTATAGGTGGAAACGCCGAGCGGTAGTGAACCGTGACCCGAGCCGTTATCAAGGACTAGATCCCGATCCGAGCAGTTCCTAATCATGCCACACTTACCCAATGGAGGAAATCACTGATACGGTCGAACCAGGAAAGACAAGGAATAACAGTTGGTTTATTACACTATGTGTAATACTATGTGTACCAAGAAGAAGAACACACAGTGCAGCCTTATACAGTCTTATACTTATCCCAGGACAACGGGGCCGTTTCACACTCAGACACACTCACACGGGGTTGTAGACGAACGGGGCGATGGTGCAGGGATGGCGTCCAGGCAGTTCGCTCCGGTCCCCGACTCGCACCGCGAAGAAGATGGTCAGGGTGGCAGAAGCTCCCTGCGGGTCGTTGGTGCAGATCAGACAATTACGGGGCGAACGGTAAGCTGGGCTTGGCGGTTACACTGGCGTGGCTGCGTACGTACGTAATAGATGAACAGGCGCTATATGCGCTCCCAATACAAGTTCATAGGCACTCCCAATACAAGTTCACTAGCAAGGCGCAATTCCTTCCAGACCTTTACACACTGCTCTCCCGCCGAAGTCCTCCTCAAGTCCTCTTCACAAAGCCAGCCTTCCCCAGCGAGTCCTTTTACAAAGCGCCTCTCCAGCAGAAGTTCTGATAAGGGCAGTCCTTCGCTTCAGTCCTCCTCAAGGGCTTTGTGCGTGGGCTTTTATAGGCACGCCCTTCGAACCCTCTGGAACTTGCCAGCCGCGCCCTTACCACGCCCCTCCCGCCATGCCCTTAGAGCCCTGATTGGTTAGTGGCTCTTACCGTTGCTGTCTCTGCCGCTCCACCCTCGACGCCGCCACACCCCGACCCCGCGCTCCTCCCTCTCTCAGGCCTACCTCGTGTCATTTGACTAGGGAGCATCCTAATGCGTGGTGCAATAGCCAAAATGGGGCGCGGGATGGATTCTGCCCAACGAGGTAGATTTGGAGGGTGGAGGCAAAATGAAAGGGGGCCTATCTTATTTCTTTTACACAACGCAGATGTTACTAGGGAAATGGCCTTATACTCACACAGACTATGACATAACTAATGTTCTAATGGGCCTACGTGTTGCTTGTGGACTAACTATGGGGGGCAAACCTTTAACCTTTAATGATGTCATATTTACACTCTCAAAACCGCAACAATATATTGAAAAATAAAACGTTGGTGTGTCTTAAACTATTGTGAGTACTTTTGTCGATCATTTTTAACGGTCCTGCCATGTGGTCTGCAAAGATTGATCAATGGCACTGTCAGGAATGTCAGGGATGTCATATTCCATCTTTCATCCTAATTATGTTTATTTGTACAATTTAATGTTCCTGTTCATTAGCCTCTCCCAATTCATCAAAAGGTTATCTTTAACCTCGAATTAACCCGAACATTTAGGTTCAAATCTTGTTTACTCACTTTTCAAGTCTTCACAAGTATTATCTGGTTAGGAATTAAAAATGGCATTAATATACCCCATTCCACACCACCCCACCCGCAATCATCATTTCCTCAAAGTTAACGTGACAAGGGCATGGTGTGGCATTTCGAGGAAATGGGAAATGATGGGCAGAAAAGTGATAAATCATTGCAGGATATCCTCTTCATGTGTTTTGTCATGTATTACCAACATGTTATTAAATTTACTTTCACTTATGGATAGTAAAAGACAAACCAATCCCCAAAGGTAAAAAGTTTGGCTTTTCCCATCATCTGGGAACATTCCTCATTCACATTTCACATGTACAGTATTGTACAGTACTGTATTTGTCCATGATTCACTAATATCTCCTGCGATATATGTGTACGAGCTCCTTCTTGACCTTCATGTTATTGTACAAAAAGAGGTGTTTGTGAAAGCTGAAGATCATGTGAAGGTGACATTTAAAATAGGGCAGTTAGGGAAGGAGCAAGGCAAGATATCATTATTAGTGGGGTGAGTGAGAGGGGAAGGAATTTATTTACTGCTGCTCTTGGCTCACTATTAAAAGAATTTCATGCGCAATGTGAATTTGAGAAATGTAGATGTTGATGGAAGTGCTTGGAGACTTGGAGACTCGTGCGGAAAACAACCTAGTTAAATAGGACGTGGAGGGAAGATGGAGAGGGTTCCTTAATTAGAGAGGTGGAGATGCGGAGACTTTTTAGGAATTCGGATCCATCGGTTGGAGACATCTGTTTTTTGGCGTGCCGTGCTGTTTGTTCGCAAATACAGTACCAGCTCATCACCTTGCCACTTGACTTTATATGGATCCCTCTCTGCCTCTGAGTCACGTCGTCGCACGTACTCCGTGCCAGCTCCGTGGGCGCAGAACGAGGCCTTGGCACCCCTCAACACTTTTGGGAATTCGATGAAACAAAGCCCCTTTTATGGAGCCCCCACTATGATCCGTCTGCCTGCGTGTCGTGCTGAGCACCACAGGCCTATGCCATCCTGGCTTTGCCCGGCGTGCGTTTGGGTTTGGGAAGGAAGCCAGAAGTGCAATCTAAGGCTGGCTGCATGCGCAGATTCATGTGGGGAATTTCAGCACACTACAGACAAAGTTTGTGGAAGTCATGGCTGTGCCTGCTGCATGTGAGCGAGCAGAACCAGACTGCGTTTGCAGATCAGAAACGTACAAACAAGTTCGCTAATTTCTGCCCAAATATCAGAAATTACTTTTAGCCTGTTTTATAAACTTTTTTTTCCTGATATCATCTATATCTGCCTATCTCTATCCACAGAAAGTTGTGTCATGGTCTGGAGAATGTTTTGCCAGCTTGGTTTGGGTCCCACGTTCCCATCTTACGGTCCGGTTTCATCACACGATTGCTTGCGACAAAGTGCCAAGTTCATTCGACAACTCAAGATGCGATATGGATGTTGTCCCATGACAACATTGCTATCTATCTAAACACGTTATCTCCTGGCTGGTATTTACCGGCCTTGTGGAGATGCCCAGCAAATCCGGATGATTGACTCTTGCGATATGTTTCTGCCACTGATCCTATCAGGTCCCTCTCTGCTGATTTCATCAAACTTCTCCTTCTCGCACACCACTTGTCAAGATGTATCTTGGTGGTGTCGAAGTAAAACTTTGTGTCCGAGCTGCTATTGCATGCCGTTAGTTGCTCAATCCGTCCGTCCATTTGACCGCTCGTCGCACACAAATTTAACCACAAAATTGCTTTTTTGGAGAATCAACAGTGGCTTTTGCTAATACACGTTAAGCACATCTACATCTGTCCATAATATATTGTGGAGCTGTTTTTGCACTTGTACTGTGAGTTGATTGTCATGATATGGCAGTGCCAACTGGAGATTGCTGATAACGAGGAATAAATCATCATTCATGTTGTCGGGTGCACTGTCGTGTTTACAATTCCCATCCACAAAACGTGCTGTTCTTTTAAATCAAGTCATTGCTCTTGTCGTCCTGTCTGTTCCCTGGAGGGATAACAGGAGCTCCTACGACTGGTCGAGAGTGTTTCCATAGCTGACCACTTACCTTGGGATATGTCGCTATTCCATCACGCGGAGTGCTGCTCAAGCACGCTCAGTTATGGTAGGAATTTCGAATTTGCCCAGGGTTCCAATACACAACAATGGCTTCCCAGCAGGCAAAAAAAACAACCTAAAAACAACCTAAAAACAGGGAAAAAATACACGTTTCAACCACATTCACCCATCATTTCAAAGAAAAACTTCGACGTTGAAGCGATATCGGGCGCCCTCCGGGATAGTCTTTTTGAAAGAGTTATTGTGTGTGTGTAGATGTGTGTCGTGGTGGATTATGGTTGGAGTGTCCGCCCCGAGTCTGGGAGGTCGACGGTTCCAATCCCGGTCCAAATCATACCAAATATTTAAAAACGTTATGTGCTGCTTCCGTGCTTGATGCTCAGCATTCAGAAGGGTAGAGCACAGCCAAACGACCATAGGTTGGCAATACTAGCAAAGGCTTTATGGGCCGAATATGCTTTTCCTACGTTGAAGTTCCTTGCAAGGGAAAATATATCAGGTGGTCTTGAATGCCCACAATTGAATGACAGCAGATAGAATAGCCAGCTTAATGTAGCCAGCCAGCCACCCTGCAACCCATTCTGCGCTGTGCTTGATGATTACAAAACAAACAATTAAATCAAGTTGCATAAATTTCTTGACTCTTTAAATATGCGAGATAACAAAAAGTGCCTCTGACATCAGAATCATGAGAAAACAAACGTTTTTGTCTAATTTCTGCATCGACGGTGAGACAGTGACATTTCCATGTAAAAAACGTTCCAGGATCCTCATTAGAACTCTTAAAGCATTTAATATTTTTCAAATCCCACAATTACCATCTGCTGAATTTGCTACACCAAGTTAAATGTTCCCATTTAAAGGTAATTCCAGAATGAACTTGTTAAATCGTATTCTTATATCCTCAAATAAATTGTTAAATAATTTTATTGATAACTTACAAATCACAGGAATCACAAGATTCAAATTAGACATTTTGATGTTTTAAAAGTGATCAGTAAGCTAATGGTGTGATTCAATCATTGATCTTTCATTGGTCATTTCAATCATTGATCTTTCATGGATCATTTCAATCATTGATCTAAGAGTCAATCATTGAAATTATAATTTTTACATATCCCGTGTTTACAATCAATATAACTATGTCCCATCCACGCCCCACAATAAACACCATCCACACCCCACAATAAGCATCATCCACACCCCACAATATACCCTACACACACACCACAATAAGCCCCATCCAGACCCCACAATAAACCCCATCCACACCCCACAATAAGCATCAGCCACACCCCACAATATACCCTACACACACACCACAATAAGCCCCATCCAGACCCCACAATAAACCCCATCCTAACCCCACAATAAACCCCATCCACACCCCACAATAAACCCCATCCACACCCCACAATAAACCCCATCCTCGCCCCACAATAAACCCCATCCACACCCCAAAATAAACCCCATCCACACCCCACTATCAGCCTCATCCACACTCCACAATAAACCCCATCCGCACCCCACAATAAGCCCCATCCACACCCCACAATAAACCCCATCCGCACCCCTCAATCAACTCCATCCACACCCCACAATAAACTCCATTCACACCCCACAATAAACCCCATCCACACCCAACAATGAACTCCATCCACACCCCACAATAAACTCCATTCACACCCCACAATAAACCCCATCCACACCGCACAAAAACCCCATCCACACTCCACAATAAACTCCATCCACACCCCACAATAAACCCCATCCACACCCAACAATGAACTCCATCCACACCCCACAATAAACTCCATTCACACCCCACAATAAACCCCATCCACACCGCACAAAAACCCCATCCACACTCCACAATAAACCCCATCCACACCCACACAATAAGCCCCATCTGCACACCTCAATCAACTCCATCCACACCCCACAATAAACCCGACCCACACCCCACAATAAACCCCATCCGCACCCCACAAAAAACCCCATGCACACCCCTCAATCAACTCCATCCACACCCCAGAATAAACCCCATCCGCACCCCACAATATTCCCGATCCACACCATACAATAAGCCCCATCCATACCACACAATAAGCCCCATCCACACCCCACAATACACCCTATCCACACCCCACAACAAGCCCCATCCACACCCCACATAAACCCCATCCACACCCCTCAATAAACCCCATCTGCACCCCACAATATACCCTATCCACACCACACAATAAGCCCCATTGACACCCCACAATATACGCTATCCACACCCCACAATATACCCCATCCACACCCCACAATATACCCCATCCACACCCCACAATATACCCCATCCACACCCCACAATATACCATATCCACACCTCACAATAAGCCCCATCTACACCCCACATAAACCCCATCCACACCTCACAATATACCCCATCCACACCCCACAATATACACTATCCACACACCACAATATACCCTATCCACACCTCACAATAAGCCCCATCCACACCCCACAATAAACCCCATTCACACCCCCACAACATACACTATCCACACCCCACAATATACCCTATCCACACCCCACAATATACCCTATCCACACCGCACAATATGCCCCATCCATACCCCACAATATACCCTATCCACATTCCAAAATAAACCCCATTCACACCCCACAATAAACCCAATCCACACCCCTCAATAAACCCCATCCACATCTCAGAATAAACCACACCAACACCCCACATAAACCCCATCCAGACCCCAGAATAAACCCCATCCACCCCCTCAGGAAACCTCATCCACACCCCCAAAATAACCGCATCACACACCACAATAAACCCCATCCACCCCCTCAGTAAACCTCATTAACACCCCACAATAAACCCCATCACACACCACAATAAACCCCATCACCACCCCACAATAAATTCCATCCACACCCCACAATAAACCCCATCCACACCCTACAATATACCCTATCCACACCCCACAATATACCCTATCCACACCCCACAATATACCCCATCCACACCCCACAATATACCCTATCCACACCCCTCAACAAACCCCATCCACACCCCACAATAAGACCCATCCACACCCCACAATAAACCCCATCCACACACCACAATAAGCCCCATCCACACCCCACAATATAACCTATCCACACCCCACAATATACCCTATCCACACCCCACAATAAGCCCCATTCACACCCCACAAAAACCCCATCCACACCACTCAATAAACCCCATCCAGACCCCAGAATAAACCACACCCACACCCCACATAAACCCCATCCACACCCTTCAATAAACCCCATCCACACCCTACAATAAACCCCATCCACACCCCACAATAAACCCCATCCACACCCCGCAATAAACCCGATCCACACCCCAGAATAAACCGCACCCACACCCCACAATAAACCACACCCACACCCCACAATAAACACCATTCACACCCCACAATAAACCACACCCACACCCTGCAATAAACCCCATCCACACCCTACAATAAACCCCATCCACACCCCACAATAAACCCCATCCACACCCCGCAATAAACCCGATCCACACCCCAGAATAAACCGCACCCACACCCCACAATAAACCACACCCACACCCCACAATAAAAACCATTCACACCCCACAATAAACCACACCCACACCCTGCAATAAATACCATCCACACACCACAATAAACCCTATCCACACCCCACAATAAACCACACCCACACCCCACAATAAACAACACCGACACCCCCACAATAAACACCATTCACACCCCACAATAAACTACACCCACACCCCTCAATAAACCACACCCACACCCCACAATAAATACCATTCACACCCCACAACAAACCCCATCCACACCCCACAATAAACCCGATCCACACCCCACAATAAACCACACCCACACCCCAAAATAAGCCACACGCACACCCCACAATAAACACCATCCACACCCCACAATAAACCCCAACCACACCCCACAATAAACCCCATCCACACCCCACAATAAACCCGATCCACACCCCAGAATAAACCGCACCCACACCCCACAATAAACCACACCCACACCCCACAATAAACACCATTCACACCCCACAATAAACCACACCTACACCCTGCAATAAATACCATTCACACCCCCACAATAAACCCTATCCACACCCCACAATAAACCACACCCTCACCCCACAATAAACAACACCGACACCCCCACAATAAACACCATTCACACCCCACAATAAACTACACCCACACCCCTCAATAAACCACACCCACGCCCCACAATAAATACCATTCACACCCCACAATAAACCCCATCCACACCCCACAATAAACCCTATCCACACCCCACAATAAACCACACCCACACCCCAAAATAAGCCACACGCACACCCCACAATAAACACCATTCACACCCCACAATAAACCACACCCACACCCCTCAATAAACCACACCCACGCCCCACAATAAACCCCATTCACACCCCACAATAAACTCCATCCACCCCCACAATAAACCCCATCCACATCCCACAATATACCCTATCCACACCCCTCAATAAACCCCATCCACACCCCTCAATAAACCCCATCCACACCCCACAATAAACCACACCCACAGCACACAATAAGCCCCATCTACACCCCTCAATAAACCCCATCCACACCCCACAATAAACCCCATCCACACCCCACAATAAACCCCATCCACACTCTTCAATAAACGTCATCCACACCCCATAATAAACCCCATACACACCCCCACAATAAATTTAACCCTTTAACTGAACAATCACTCTTATATTATTCTACGAGGAGCATCCAATAAATTAGATAAATCACATACTTGGAATAGTACAAGCGTTACGCCTAGGTCCCCCGTCGGTGAAGTGATGGGGGTTGACAAAGTGGAAGACGCAAGGGGGCCATTTTGGATTTTGACGTGGCGACCCAATTTTCAATAGCGTTCTCCCTTATGCGTAGATACACCCACACACCAGATTAGAAGTTAGTAGTTCGTTTATTTTTCAAGATATTCATCTCACAAGGTTCAGACATACATGGCGGTGGCCTTCTTGGATTTTGACGTGGCGACTCAATTTTCAATAGCGTTCTTCCTTATGCCTAGATACACCCACACACCAGATTAGAAGTTGGTACTTCGCTTATTTTTCAAGATATTCCGCTCACAAGGTTCAGACATACATTGCGTCAGACACACATGGTGGCGGCCATCTTGGATTTTGACGTGGGTTGCACCAACACACCAAATTAGAATTCGGTCCTTCGCTTACGCACGCACGCACGCACGTATGCACGCACGCACGCACGCATGGACGAACGGACGCACACACGCACGGACGAACGCACGGACGGACACACGGATGGAGGGGAAAACCATAGTCCCCCTTTCGCTCTGCGGTGCGACGGGGAACAACAAGACAAACCAAGTTTTTATTTCTCATTCATCCCTTATAATTCATGTCCTTTCATCAACTGAAAGATATGTGTGGTTATTTATATCATGAGTGACAACCCCAAGGCCACGTTCAAATAAATACATGGTGTGATTTCAATGCAAACTACATACCTGTGTGACAATGCATAAAAAATTACTTCTTAAATATTTTATAAACGTATTTAGGTGAATTATCTGAAACGTTTTGGATCATGATATTGACAGAGGCCTATTCGTGCAAAAGACAGGATGGGATTTTCATCGTTCCCATCATCATCATTGTACCATCCTCTTTGCAGAACATTGGTGCTGCCATAACAGTCTCTTGGCAGAGGGAATTATGCTGGGTGGTTTGGTCGTGGCGGTCGTTTGATCATGATGGGTGGTTTGGTTGTGTTAAATAGTTTGGTTGTGCCAGTTGGTTTTTATCGTGCCTGGTGGTTTTAACGTGCCATGCCGGGTGGCTTTGCCATGCCGGATGGTTTTGTCGTGTCAGGTGATTTTGTAGTGTCGGGTGGTTTTGTCGTGCTGGCTTGATTGGCGTGGTGCCAGCTGGTTTGGTCATGCCAGCTGGTTTTTATCATGCCACGTGGTTTTAACGTGCCGTGTCGGGTGGTTTTATCGTGCCGGGTGGCTTTGCCATGCCTGTGACTTTGCCATGCTGGGTGATTTTGTAGTGTCGGGTGGTTTTGTCGTGCTGGCTTGATTGGCGTGGTGCCAGCTGGTTTGGTCATGCCAGCTGGTTTTTATCGTGCCTCGTGGTTTTAACGTGCCGTGTCGGGTGGTTTTATCGTGCCGGGTGGCTTTGCCATGACTGTGACTTTGCCATGCTGGGTGATTTTGTAGTGTCGGGTGGTTTTGTCGTGCTGGCTTGATTGGCGTGGTGCCAGCTGGTTTGGTCATGCCAGCTGGATTTTATCGTGCCTCGTGGTTTTAACGTGCCGTGTGGGTGGTTTTATCGTGCCGGGTGGCTTTGCCATGCCTGTGGCTTTGCCATGCTGGGTGATTTTGTAGTGTCGGGTGGTTTTGTCGTGCTGGCTTGATTGGCGTGGTGCCAGCTGGTTTGGTCATGCCAGCTGGTTTTTATCGTGCCTCATGGTTTTAACGTGCCATGTCGGGTGGTTTTACAATGCCTGTGGCTTTGCCATGCTGGGTGATTTTGTAGTGTCGGGTGGTTTTGTCGTGCTGACTTGTTTTGGCGTGCCGGCTGGTTTTGTCTTGCCAGCTGGTTTTTATTGTGCCTCGTGGTTTTAACATGCTGTGCTGGGTGGTTTTATCATGCCGGGTGGCTTTGCCATGCTGGGTGATTTTGTAGTGTCGGGTGGTTTTGTCGTGCTGGCTTGATTGGCGTGGTGCCAGCTGGTTTGGTCATGCCAGCTGGTTTTTATCGTGCCTCGTGGTTTTAACGTGCCATGTCGGGTGGTTTTATCGTGCCGGGTGGCTTTGCCATGCCTGTGGCTTTGCCATGCTGGGTGATTTTGTAGTGTCGGGTGGTTTTGTCGTGCTGGCTTGATTGGCGTGGTGCCAGCTGGTTTGGTCATGCCAGCTGGTTTTTATCGTGCCTCGTGGTTTTAACGTGCCGTGTCGGGTGGTTTTATCATGCCGGGTGGCTTTACCATGCCTGTGGCTTTGCCATGCTGGGTGATTTTGTAGTGTCGGGTGGTTTTGTCGTGCTGACTTGTTTTGGTGTGCTGGCTGGTTTTGTCTTGCCAGCTGGTTTTTATTGTGCCTCGTGGTTTTAACATGCTGTGCTGGGTGGTTTTATCATGCCGGTGGCTTTGCCATGCTGGGTGTTTTTTTAACGTGCCGTGTCGGGTGGTTTTATCATGCCGGTGGCTTTGCCATGCCGGATGTTTTTGTAGTGTCGGGTAGTTTTGTCGTGCTGGCTTGTTTTGGTGTACCGGCTGGTTTGGTCATGGCAGCTGGTTTTTATCGTGCCTGGTGGTTTTAACGTGCCGTGTCGGGTGGTTTTATCGTGCGGGTGGCTTTGCCATGTCGGATGGTTTTGTAGTGTCAGGTAGTTTTGTCTTGCTGGCTTGTTTTGGCGTGCCGGCTGGTTTGGTCATGCCAGCTGGTTTGATTCGTAACTGGTGGCTTTGCCATGCCGGGTGTTTTTGTAGTGTCGGGTAGTTTTGTCGTGCTGGCTTGTTTTGGTGTACCGGCTGGTTTGGTCATGCCAGCTGGTTTTTATCGTGCCTGGTGGTTTTAACGAGCCGTGTCGGGTGGTTTTATCGTGCGGGTGGCTTTGCCATGTCGGGTGGTTTTGTAGTCTCAGGTAGTTTTGTCATGCTGGCTTGTTTTGGCATGCCGGCTGGTTTGGTCATGCCAGCTGGTTTTTATCGTGCCTGGTGGTTTTAACGTGCCGTGTCGGGTGGTTTTATCATGCCGGGTGGCTTTGCCATGCCGGGTGGTTTTGTCGTGTTGGGTAGTTTTGTAGTGTCAGGTAGTTTGGTCATGCCAGCTGGTTTTGTCGTGCTGAGTGGTTTTGTCATGCCGTTTAGTTTTTGTTGTGCTGGCTTGCTTTGGCGTGCCGGCTAGTTTGGTCATGCCAGCTCGTTTTTATTGTGCCTGGTGGTTTTAACATGCTGAGCTGGGTGGTTTTATCGTGCCGGTGGCTTTGCAATGCCGGGTGGTTTTGTCGTGTTGGGTAGTTTTGTAGTGTCAGGTAGTTTGGTCATGCCAGCTGGTTTTGTCGTGCTGAGTGGTTTTGTCATGCCGTTTAGTTTTTGTTGTGCTGGCTTGCTTTGGCGTGCCGGCTAGTTTGGTCATGCCAGCTCGTTTTTATTGTGCCTGGTGGTTTTAACATGCTGAGCTGGGTGGTTTTATCTTGCCGGTGGCTTTGCAATGCCGGGTGGTTTTGTAGTGCCAGGTGGTTTTTGTCGTGCTGGCTTGCTTTGGGGTGCCGGCTGTTTTGGTCATGCCAGCTGGTTTTTATCGTGCCTGGTGGTTTTAACGAGCCGTGTCGGGTGGTTTTATCGTGCCGGTGGCTTTGCCATGCTGGGTGATTTTGTAGTGTCTGGTGGTTTTGTCGTGCTGGCTTGTTTTGGCGTGCCGGCTGGTTTGGTCATGCCAGCTGGTTTTTATTGTGCCTGTTGGTTTTAACATGCTGTGCTGGGTGGTTTTATCGTGCCGGTGGCTTTGCCATGCTCGGTGATTTTGTAGTGTTTGGTGGTTTTGTCGTGCTGGCTTGTTTTGGCGTGCCGGCTGGTTTAGTCATGCCAGCTGGTTTTTATCGTGCCTGGTGGTTTTAACGTGCCGTGTCGGGTGGTTTTATCATGCCGGGTGGTTTTGCCATGCCGGGTGGTTTTGTAGTGTCGGGTAGTTTTGTCGTGCTGGCTTGTTTTGGCGTACCGGCTGGTTTGGTCATGCCAGCTGGTTTTTATCGTGCCTGGTGGTTTTAACGTGCCGTGTCGGGTGGTTTTATCATGCCGGGTAGCTTTGCCATGCCGGGTGGTTTTGTCGTGTTGGGTAGTTTTGTAGTGTCCGGTAGTTTGGTCATGCCAGCTGGTATTGTCGTGCTGAGTGGTTTTGTCGTGCCGTGTGGTTTTTGTTGTGCCAGCTGTTTTTTGTCGTGCTGGCTGGTTTTCCCAGTGATAACTCGCCTCATCTTCAAGTTAGACATTGTGCGATGTTTAATATTCCTCCACGACCAGTAATCACTTATGGGTGCACTGGCTGAACATCCATCCGATGGATGATGCACACATCGATGGCTCTCCATGCATGCGAAACACCAGGATGACGGTTTACAGTTTGGCCGTGATTCAAACCCAAGCTAGAGAGCTGAAAGATGAACGCACATATCTCAAATCTATCCTAAGAGGCCTTTGGCTTGTTAAACATCTGCATTGCAGAAGGGACAGCTGACGAACATCCCATTCCCAAATACCATGTACTTATGATGTATTGCTCTGGAAATGGAATTTTCAGCCAAATAATGTCTGGAATCCAGCTCGCTCCAATAGAAAATGCTTTGTTTAGCGATTCATAGTTTTATTCCTTTATCCAGAAATAACCTCGTGGTGTTATATATTTTTTATCTCGATGATGACTACCTGTTGCAGGTAGCCTATGTCTGAATTGGTATATTAATATTGGGAACGAGGTTTGTTTGCCATCAACCCCATGTTACAAACTTACTGAAAGAGTAAAAGAATGAATGCAGTATCATTTGATTACTTTGAAATGATGTTGAAAAGTTTTTCTCTTCTTTATGTCTCCTGCAGGTAGAACCTTCATGCACGGCAATCGTCAGTTGTGAGCTGGTAAGGCTGAGTGTAACAACCGGGATCGAGCAATTGTAGTAAAATGCTCCTCCACATAATATATTGAGAGGTTTGGGGAATATTATTCACGACTATAAAGCCCGTCAAAAATGGCGGGTTGGAACGGTTTATTTTGATGGTGCAGCCGCGTGAGCATGCCAAAATCTGAAGCCTGGGCCTCGTATCAGGTGTGCTTATATCATCTTTATTCATTGGATATCCTACAGACGTAAATGAACACTCGGTTTACTCTGCGTGTGTTGCACATCACGTGCAGCAAATTTCACCTCCCTGCGCCTTGTAATTATTGTGATTTAAAAAACGAACGCTTTTGTACACCGCCCTTGAGGCTCGGTTTGCAAGCCACCTTCTACAATTACAATGTAAGAGACATAATTACTCTTCTTTTGGGTCTTTTGGGTCATTTGAGTCTTTTGGGTCCTCAGGACATTTTGGGTCCTTGGGTATTTTCGGTCCTCTGGGTCTTTGGGGGGTATTTGAAGGACTTTGGGGGTATTTGGGGTATTAGGGGTAATTTGGGTCTTTGTGGTCCACTGGATCCTCATGATCTCGTAGGGTCTTTGGAGTCTTTTAGGTGTTTTAAACGGTGGACACACAGTGGTGTTCAAAGATTTCCCATGAACCCCCTCCCCCCCCTCCCCCCCGACTCAAATCCTTCCAAAAGCGCTACTCGAAGCCTTTAAAACCTATCCTTATGAAAGGGGACACACACACACACACACACACACACACACACATTGTGTTTTATATGGTAGATTATTTATAAAGTTCCTTTACCAACTATAAGTACGTACATTATTGCAAATGTGAGATCAAAAGGAACAAAATGAAAGGTTACGAGGCACCTGTGATCAAAGTCGAGCAATGGCAGGTGAAATGTCCACAAGATTTAACAGAAAATGTCACAACATTGTGATGTTGCCTCTCATTGGACGTCGGGTGGTTGTTTATTTTTTTGAAGACCCTTTATGTGATCCCATGTGCTCTATCTGCCTCTGAGCTGCTTTGCTTCTCTTGCTCCGACAGCCTGCCAGCTATTTGCCCACTGTACAGCACGCCATGCTTCCGGTACGTGTCCGCGCTACGTCCTTTATCCCATTATTTTACCTGCCTCTCCGTTTTACCTGCATTTTGACAACTTCATTAATTTTATTATTCTCCGAGTATTACGAGTCGGCGAGGTATCGCCGGCACCCAAATTCCAAATTCCTGCCACTTTCGGTCTACCAGCAGTCCTGGCCATCCTGTTCTTAAAACTTCAACTCGGTACCATGGTATAACGGTGCTGACACGACAACACCGTCACCTGCCCTATATTTATTACCTGCTCGTCTCTCATCTCACCTACCGTACCATGACCTCTGACCTCGCTGCCTGTCTTTCCTCTTAATCTCACGTGCCTTTCGCTCACCTCTCACCTTTCTGCCTTCTCCCGTTGAACCCGTCGATTGATCTTGTTCTTCACACCATCCCCCATTCCACCTGCCATTCTTTCTCACCTGCCTAATTATTACTCTTTTCCATTCCATGAAAACCTGCCCGTTATTCTCTTCTTTCCATCTTCCACTTATAATTCCTTGTTTCTCTCTCAACTTGTTCTCATTATTCTCATTAATTTTCCTTCCTGCTGTTTCCTCATCCTCACCTCTTCCCTCATCTTTTTCACTTATTTTATTTATTTCCCTTTCTTCCTCGAGCACATCATTTTATTTATTTATTTATTTATTTATTTATTCATGTCTATATATAGTGTCTCAGGCTCATGGATCTCATTTCATTTGATCATGGATCAAAATCCTCAATTTTCATCCAATTAACATGAAATTTGAAGAGGAGTTGCATATATGGTCACTGAAGTCAACCACCAACTATTTTTGAGGTCAACATAGGCCAAAAGGTCAACCAACATAGGCCAAAAGGTCAACATAGGCCAAACTTCTAAAATCCTCAATTTTCTTCTAATTGAATTGAAATTTGAAGAGGATTTGCATATATGATCACTCATTTCAACCACCAACTATTTTTGAGGTCAACATAAGCCAAAAGGTCAACTAACATAGGCCAAAAGGTCAACATAGGCCAAACTTCTAAAATCCTCAATTTTCATCTGATTGAATTGAAATTTGAAGAGGATTTGCATATATGGTCACTCATTTTAACCACCAAGTATTTTTGAGGTCAACATAGGCCAAAAGGTCAACCAACATAGGCCAAAAGGTCAACATAGGCCAAACTTGTAAAATCCTCAATTTTCATCCGATTGAATTGAAATTTGAAGAGGATTTGCATATATGGTTACTGAATTCAACCACCAAGTATTTTTGAGGTCAACGTAGGCCAAAAGGTCAACCAACATAGGCCAAAAGGTCAACATTTGGATATATGGTCACTGAATTCAACCACCAAGTATTTTTGAGGTCAACGTAGGCCAAAAGGTCAACTAACATAGGCCAAAAGTTCAACAAAGGCCAAACTTGTAAAATCCTCAATTTTCATCCGATTGAATTGAAATTTGAAGAGGATTTGCATCTATGGTCACTGAATTCAACCACCATCTCAAGCTCATGCAATGAGCCTGTACACCTAACGGTTGCAGGACAAAGACGATGAACGTTATCGACACAGTGTGTGGGATTCCAGAATCGCAAAGTAAAGACTCAGATGGGAACACCAAGCACTGAGATGGGACACGTACATTTCTTCATTTTTTTTCTCTTTCTCTTGTCATTCCATCATTGGATGGGTTACAAAAGCAGCTCGCCATGTCCACCATGTTGTAACCTCAGTGTCATGTAAACGTAACGGATTGTCCTTTGCGCCGTCTTGTCGGTATTCCGATCACGCGGCAGGTAACACTGCTCAAGAGTTTTCTTCACTCATTTGATGTCATACGCATCGTAAATGTCGAATGTGCCTTCACACTTGTCTGTAGTTCTTGGGCCGGAATGCTGGTAAAGTAATTTTATTCTCCTTCATGTTTTGTTTTCTCTTCCACAGAATGTACCGTCACCTGCCACGCCGACACCATTAACCAACGGCAATTCTCCTCCCAGGTAGGTGCAGATTAATGAATCCAACACTCCACACTTCTTTCCTCATCAATGCCCTTCCTTTTCATTCCCCCAATGTCTTTCATTCATCATTACCTTTTCCACCACTGATCTATTCTCCCCAAACGTTCTACCTTAAAGATTTCTTCATCTTATTGACACTTCCTGGTTTAATTTACCTGCCCCCTCCACTTCCCTCATTCATTATTACCCTCACCAGAGGAGGGGGAATTGCATTTCTGTCCGTTTTGTTTCTTGCGAAAATCGTAGGTTTTTTCAAGTATATTGGTTGGTCTTGTGCGTTATTCTGTCAACCACCAAGTCTGTTTGTCTATATGTCAGTCGCCTACAAGTCATAATTTTCAACCGATCTTCGCGAAACTTCACCAAATGGTAGAGTTGGTCATAAGCAAGAAGCCTATTGTTTTGGGGGTCAAAAGGTCAATAGGTCAACATAGGCCAAAGGACACCAACTTTTTCAAGTTTCTAAAATACTCAATTTTTATCCGATTGACTGGAAATTTGAAGAGGATTTGCATATCTGGTCAATGAATTCAGCCACCTAGTATTTTTGAGGTCAACATAGGCCAAAAGTTCAACATAGGCTAGATTTGTAAAATCCTCAATTTTCATTCGATTGACTTGATGAAAATTTCGTGTCAATCAGACCAAGAATTGCAGAGAAAAAAAATCCATACTGATCGAATCAAGCATTGTACTCATCGAATTATGACGTCATAATTAAGGTACTGGTGGCATCGTCATTAACAAATCTTATTCCCCAAGGGGAGTACTTGCAATGAGGCATGTTTCAATTTTTTCCATGGAGCGGTTTTGGAGATATAGAGTTGCACCTTTTTTCGATTTTTCCAAAATGGCGCATGTACCACGTGACCTATGATGTAATACCTATCATTTAAAAAATTCTACAGGAGGAGCTGCTTGTATTCTGAAAATGTTGTGCATCGGATTATTAGTTGCAGAGGAATTTTTTTTTCATACTGATCAGATCAAGCATTGTACTTGTCGAATTATGACATCATCATCAACATATCTTATACATATCTTGCAGAGATGGGGTACTGGACAATGAGCCATATTTGAAGTTTTTCCATTGAGTGGTTTCAGAGATATAAAGGTGCAAAGTTTTTCCAACATGGCGTCCATACCATGTTTCCTATGACGTCATAATTATGAATAAAACAATTCTACAGGCAGAGGCATTCCTATGGTAAAATTTCGTGTCAATCGGACCAACGGTTGCCGAGAAAAATGAATTTTAAACATGCAGACACATATGCCACATGTACACTCGTACGCACGCATGTACTCAATCGAATGCTTAACCCTGCTTTTCGCTTCGCGAGCGCAGGGTAATAACACGACACAAGCACATCCTGGTGATGGTCTGCAAACTCCGATTTCTCTTTGTTGTTTCTTTATACTTTTTTCATTATTTCTCCATAAATGTTTCCCCACAATCCATACTTTCTTCCCAATCTCTCCCACCCGCATTCTCCTTTTCACCCTCCTCACCCCACTTCTTGATTATTTTGCTGCCACACCAGTCCCTTACTCACCAACCATCCCCACTTCCATTTTCCTGCTGTGGTCTGGGGGAGGGAAAAGTATTCCTGATTTAACATGGAGGATGTGGGAATATAGGAATGATATATTAGACTTAGAGGTTGCTATGTGTTGGGAGACTTTCCACGGATAAACACAAATAGTGAGGTCAAATGGAGAGGAGTGTGCACATGTTGGTGAACTTGTATTCATTAGGGGTGTGTGCCGTCCCTCGGATGGACGTTAAGCCGTTGCCTTCATTATTACGTCAACCTGTTGCCCTGCCGACCCTACCAGCACGTGGGAATAATTGAGGCCGTTCGAGTAGTCGTGGATCCACTTTAAAAAAAACTTTATGTAGATCTTGAACCTTATCCGATTGTCTTATCTGTCTGTACTCCACTAGTCATCCTAATGGAAGGAACTCTTGCTTTGAGACCAGAAATGATCACCATTCATCATTCCAAGGAAACTTGTGAAAGGTGCAGGAAGTGGAAGCAACAGCAACCCATCCCATGAGGGATAATGTGATGGTGACAATTGACGTAGGGTGACGAGACCCATCATGATATGCAAAAGTGCTGGAAGGTTCTGGAAAATGAGAACAAAAGAATCACATCTTGGCAACCTGGTCTGAAACTTCGGAGTGGATATTGCTGGTAGTTAATGTTAGTTTGAGAAAGTTAATTTATTATTTAATTACAGGCAGCTACATTGGACATTAAGCCAGTGCTTGTAGGGAGTTACAGTCAGAGTTGGGATAATTAGATGTGGGATTTGTGAGATTGAGTTTGAGAAAGATTGGAGCGGAGGATGAGGGCGGTACCACCGAGGAGACCTTCTACCAGCCATTCCGAGTCAGGTGTGCGAGCGGTGCTCCTGCATTGAGATCCCCATCGAGTCATCGAGATCCTCATGATTGATGGGTTTTCCCATGGCATTGTGGTTCTGGAAAGGAAGTGATTTGTGCTCTCACATGTTGGTGGTTGGTGGTTGTATATCGCTGCGCAGAACCTTTAGATATGTCACGCTGGAGAAACTTGCCCATTCCATTCCCCTGCACCTGTCTGCACGAGCGTTTGTTCACACCTGCCAATGGTGATCAGAAGCCAATAAAAAAGGAGCAACAGCTTCCACCGTACATGTTGACTACCTGACCACCTGTCACTTGTGTTTCAGTATGTATAATCTCTGTGCAGAGACTTAGTACAAATCCATGTTCTCATTTCGATTGCCAACTTCACCGGGATAACCTGTGCATGTTCGCATTCCCATGTGACTCATGCAAGTTTGCGACAGTTAACCTATGAGTACCAGATGTATGAATGATAGTTAACATACGAGTACCACGTGTATGAATAATAGTTGACTTACAAGTACCACATGAATGAGTGATAGTTAACATACGAGATCGACATGAATGAGTGATAGTTAACATACGAGTACCACGTGTATGAATAATAGTTAACATACGAGATCGACATGAATGAGTGATAGTTAACATACGAGTACCACATGTATGCACGATCGATTGATAGTTAAAATACAATTACCACATGTATGAATGATAGTTAACATACGAGATCCACATGTATGAGTGACAGTTAATGTATGAGTACCACATGTATGAGTGATAGTTAATATACGAGTACCACATGCAAGAGTGACAGTTAATGTATGAGTACCACATGTATGAGTGATAGTTAATATACGAGTACCACATGCATGAGTGACAGTTAATGTATGAGTACCACATGTATGAGTGATAGTTAACATACAAGTACCACATGTATGAATGATACTTAAAATACAAGTACCAAATGTATGAGTGATAGTTAACATACAAGTACCAAATGAATGAGTGATAGTTAACATACAAGTACCAAATGTATGAGTGATAGTTAACATACAAGTACCAAATGTATGAGTGATCGTTAACATACAAGTACCAAATGTATGAGTGATAGTTAACATACAAGTACCAAATGTATGAGTGATAGTTAACATTCAAGTACCAAATGTATGAGTGATAGTTAACATACAAGTTCCAAATGTATGAGTGATAGTTAACATACAAGTACCAAATGTATGAGTGATAGTTAACATACGAGTACCACATGTATGAGTGATAGTCAACATACAAGTACCAAATGTATGAGTGATAGTTAACATACAAGTACCAAATGTATGAGTGATAGTTAACATACGAGTACCACATATATGAATGATAGTTAACATACGAGCACCACATATATGAATGATCATTCCACATATAAAACCCTCCTGCAACTATTTCTGCTACCGTACATTTGTTGTTATCCAATTATCTGGTATTTCTGATGTTTATGACATGATGATGATACATATGATGTGGCCCTCAAGTATTTCTTCTTTTTTTTTTTACTCTTCCCTTTCCACAAGCCTTTCTCATTCTTCTTGTGGCTTCCTATCCCGCTCTTCGCTTAGTCCATGTACCCTAAACCAGAATCCGCAAAGTACCTTACTATCCTCACTGTCCCGAAGCTATAATCAAACAGAATCTTCACCCCAGTTCCTCGTCTAATATCTTCTCGACTACCAATCCCCGATTCGTTCCTCAGTCCCCACAATAGATCGACTTCAGCTTCCTCCATTCTTCTGAAACAGCTGCTTTGGTCCTGAAGTTTCGCACTTCTTCCTCAAGCCAAACATTCCTGTATGCCCTGTTCTCCCAAATCACAGGATAACACATATCGCTCTGATCAAGAATTTTTGTTCCCACATATATTTCTGGAATAATTCCAGAAAACATCCTCACCACCCCTCTCAGGAGGCTACATATTGACCTGTTCAGGTTTTTTAACCACTCTCTGTGAACTTTAACAATCTCATTCATTCCTCCATGCTAGTTATAGTTTAGTAGTATTTTGACAAAAAGCTGCCATCTGAGGGGTGTTCAAGTGACTCAATCCTGATGTTCAAGTTATTACCTGAGGTGACATTGTTGGGTAGGTAAAAACAGAAACTTTCATGCATTTAAATTTTTTTGTTACATACAGGTAGTGGACCAAAAAAATGGAACCACCAATGTAAAGTCACTTAATAGGGCGTTGGGCCACCACATGTAGCAGGTATGGCCTGTGTGCGCTGTGGCATAGAGTCCACCAGCGTCTGGAATTCTGCAGGAAGGATGCGGCACCATTCTTCCACAAGGTCAATCGACTCACGCCTGTTTGATGGAGGTAGAAAACGCTGTCTCAGGCATTGTTCAAGAATATCCCAAAGATGCTCGATTGGGTTCAGATCTGGTGACTGAGAAGGCCATGACGTATGGATGACATCGGTTTCATGCTCATCAAACCATTGGGCGACCAAATATGCTCTGTGGATGGGGGCATTGGGGAGATCTCCTCTTGCAGCCATGTTAGCGGTCTTGTAGCCGTGCTAGGCAACCAGGCCTGTGCAGCATTTTTATACATGACCCTAAGCACACTGGGATGTTATTTCCTTAATTAACACATGGGCCACACCTGTGTGGACGCTGTTTCTTGGTTTCCCTCATTTACCCAGGTGTTTCCATTTTTTTGTCTCTTTTATACATACAGCATTCATCCTCTGACCTTATACAATTGTTTGTTTTCTTGGTGTAATTGACCTTTTATTACAATCAATGTTCTGCTTTGTCTAGAGTGATTAATTTAATGAGATTAAATATGAATGACGTAAACACTCAGGGTAATTTAGTGAAGAACATTTCGTTAACTCTCATTTTATGTTTTTGTTCTCCTCTGTAGAGACAGAAAGTGTGGAGCCATGGAAGAACAACCAGAGCCAGATCTAACCTATGTGACAGAGCGTATACTTGCTGTGTTGCTCCCACAACATAGTCCTAATTATGCAACCACCAGGACAGAAACCAACACCACATCCCCGTCAACCACGAACAACTCCACCTCACACCGCCAGATCGCTGAGCTTGCTTCAATGTTGCGCTCCAAGCATGGGAACAATTACCTGGTGAGTGGAAGAGTGAGCCAATACTCATTTGCAATAGACAAAGAACTACACACTTTGTGTGTGTGTGTGTACACACTATATATATATATATATATATATATATATATATATATATATATATATATATATATATATATATATATATATATATACATATATATACATATACATATATATACATATATATATACATATATAATATATATATATACATATATATATATATATATATATATAATTATACTATATATTATATAATAATATATTATATATTATTAATTATATTATGGAAAGTATCACAATGTATAGTTCACAGAACACTTCGACAGCAGAATTACAAAGGCTACACCGCAAAATGCAAACCTCTCATCAGCACCAAAAATATAAAGGCCAGATTAGAATTTGTGAAGAAGTACAGAGGTGAGCCAGTGAGTTCTGCAACAAAGTTTTATGGACAGAATAGACCAAGATAAACCTTTACTAAAGTGATGGAAAGGTGAAAGTGTGGAGAAAGGAAGGAACGGCATATGATCCAAAGCAAACTACCTCATGTGTGAAGCATGGTGGAGGTAGTGTCATGGCTTGGGCTTGCATCTTTATTGATGATGTAACTAATGATGGCAGCAGCAGAATGAGTTTGGAAGTTTACAGACACATTTTGTCTGCCTATATACAAGGAAATGCCTCCAAACATTGGGTGAGGCTTCACCATGCAGCAAGACAATGACCCAAAACACACTGCCAATGCAACCAAGGAGTTCATCAGGGTAATAAAATGGAAGGTTTTAAACTAGCGAAGTCAATCTCATGATTTAAATCCAATGGAGCATGAATTTCACTTGCTGAAGAGGAGACTAAAGTCAGAAACCCCCAAAACAAACAACAACTGAAAATGGCTGCAGTAAACGCTTGGAAAAGCATCTGAAAGCTAGATACCAAGGGTTTGGTGATGTCATTGGGTCACAAGCCCAATGCAGTTATTGAATGTAATGGATATCACACGAACTATT
>NC_136266.1:150036849-150074349 GCF_964187855.1 Myxine glutinosa
AAGGTTTATGGAGAAAATTCCATGTCGATTTCTCATACATCCAATGTTCCTGTTTTGCTGATGAAACAAGTGTCTCCAAAGGCAACAACCCATAGGGAAAAATGTGCAAGTTCGGATAATACAAACAACCATTTTCTGACATGTTTCTACTTTGAGGCCTCATCTTGAAAAATGGGAATGCGATGAAAACCCTAACCCTAAAACGCCGATATTAATGGACACACACACACACACACACACACACACACACACACACACACACACACACACACACACACACACACACACACACACACACACACACACACACACACTTACTTTGCGTATATTTTGCCAATACACACATACATACATACATACATACATACATACATACATACACACTTACTTTGCATATATTTTGCCAATACACACATACATACATACATATACACATACATACACACACACACACACACACACACACACACACACACACACACACACACACACACACACACACACACACTTTGCATATATTTTGCCAATACACACATATACATGCACACATACATACATGCATATACACATACATACATACATACACACATACATACATACACACATACATACATACATACATACATACATACATACATATACATATACACATACACACAGCAAAACACACGCGAGAAAATCTCGGTGTGAATATTTATAAATAGTGAATATAACAGCAGATTCGTTTTGGTTCAGATCCTGTTCCCGGTCAGGCCGATCAATGGGATAGAAAACGTAAACTGTGCTTCCTGACGGACGTGTGCCCTCTACCGAGTGGCGTTCTCGGGAAAATTCTCATTTGTATTTAAACTTCACCATCTGCAGCCCCTTCACTTTTTGCATACATAATAAGTAGATGGCACCTAACGCAAAGTATCTACCTCGTGAAGAACCAAAATTAACCGGGATTGTTCCTGGATTGTAAACTGAGCTCGAATCCACCTTTATAATAACACACAATGTGAGTCTGCAAACTCAAAATTGTAATCTTTTTCTCTCTCTCTCTCATTGTAATTACAGTAATTAGATATTGTTAAGATAATTTAGGAATGTGATGTAGTCAGGAAGTTTGATGATAAATAAAGGAATTTTAGGGGAAAATTGATATTGCCGGATGTTTGTTTTCTTTTTAATGTTGTTTTTTCCAAATAATGTTTTTTTAATGACACACCATGTTCTCTTTGACTGACATTTGACTTGCAGTGCAGACCAGGCCTTGGACCGGTATGCGATGCACAGGTTCTATGATGACCAGGTAGCAGCTGAGTCACAGCCTTCACAGAGGAGGTGAGGATTGTTTATTACCCTCGCCAGAGGATATGTATTTGAGTCCGTTTGTTTGTTTGTTTGTTTGTCTGTTTGTTTGTTTGGCTGTTTGTCTGCACAGAATAAATATGATTTTCTCTGCAACTGTTGGTCGGATTGACAGGAAATTTTCACCACAGGTGCAACTCCACCTGTATATTTTTTAATGATAATTATGACGTCAACGTCATAGGTCACGTGGTTCGGCCGCCATCTTAGAAAAACCGAAAAACTTTGCACCTCTATATCTCCGAAAGTGCTGAATAGAAAAAAATTGAGACATGGCTCATTGTAAAGAACTCTCCATGGGGAATAAAATATGTTAATGATGATGTCATAGGTGCCTCCATTATGACGTCATAATTCGACAAGTACAAAACTTCATCCGATCAAGATGAAATTTCTTGAGCATAATCTAGCAATAAATTAGTTTCGAAAACAAATAATGATGACGTTATCGGTCATGTGGTTCGGCCGCCATATTTTTTTAACACAAATGCCTTAAAAATCACTGAAAACACATCCTGGCGAGGGTTTGCAATCTCTGATTGCTCTTTCTAGTTTGTTACTTGCAAAATCGAAGATTTTTCCTCGTATATTGGTGGGTTGCGTTTGTTATTCTGTCTGTTTGTTTGTCACCGGCCTACAGGTCACAATTCTAAACCGATCATCATTAAACTTCACCGAGTTGTAGAGGTCGTCACAATTGAGAAGCCTATTGTTTTTGACGTCAAAGTTCAAAGGTCATCTGGAGGTCAAATTTCTAAAATTGCCATCCAAATTACCATCTGATTGACTTGAAAATTGAACAGCATATGCATAGAACTTCAATCAATTGGGAAACTAACTATTTGAGGTCAAAAGGTCAAAGGTCAAGAAGGTCAAGTTTCCAAAATCATCAATTTTCATCTGAAAAACTGTCAATTTTCAACAGATTGACTTGAAAATTGAACAACATTTGCATATTGCCTCACTGAAATGGGAAACGTACTATTTTGAGGTCAAAGATCAACTCAAGGTCAAACTTCCAAAATCATCAAATTTCATCTGAAAAACCGTCAATTTTCATCCGATTGACTTGGGAATTGAACAGCATTTGTATATTGAGTCACTAAATATGGAAACCAACTATTTTTGAGGTCAAACGGTGAAAGGTCAACTCTAGGTCAAACTTCCAAAATCATCAATTTTCATCCGATTGACTTGAATATTGAACAGCATTTGTATAGTGCCTCATTGAATTGGGAAACCAACTCTTTTTGAGGTCAAAATGTCAAAGGTCAACTCAAGGTGAAACTTCTAAAATCATCACTTTTCTTCCTATTGACCCGAGGTTTGATCGAGATCGTCCATTTTAATCTGGTTGAAATGGACAATTTGATGGATCAATGGCATCCTTTGGGGTGGGGGTGGGGGGTGGGCGGGGAGGGGGTGGATTTTGCAAGTATCGTGCTCTGCATGACGTCTTCTTGTTTATTTATTTATACAAACACCACATTTTTGCTTTTTCCACGGTTAACGATATTTTACGTGGCATTGCCTTTTCATAATTGGCACTTTAGTGGTCATCAAAATCAAGTAGCATTTAGTTGACCACAATATGTGTGCTGACATTGCATGCGTAGCCTGTGTTCGAATCTCAACCCAGTTATAAACCGTTCATTCTTTTTGTGAACAAGGTATACAAACCACGAGTATAGAGGATATATGATTTGACTCTTAATGTTTGTACAAAAGAGTTCCACCACAGCGATACGAAGCAATTGTTTATTAGAATTCTAAAAACATCATCATAATCAGACATTAACTTGATCTATCATTTATTTCTACAATTGAATACTCTCACACAGGTAACCAATTTTGAAACTTGAGAATTAAAATTGCACAAGTTGTGCGTAAATCAGTTACTTTGCAAGGCTTTATTTCTATTCATGCTGAGAGGGGTGGGTCATTTTGAGAAATCATTAATTTAATTTTTTCGGCAGGTCATTTTGAGAAATCATTTATTTAATTTTTTGGGCACGTCATTTTGAGAAATCATTAATTTATTTTTTTCGGCAGGCCATTTTGAGAAATCAAATCACAATTTCTCACACAATCACAATCACAAATCAAATCTCAATATCACAATTTTTTTGGTGGGTCATTTTGAGAAATCACTAATTATTTTTTTTGGCAGGTCATTTTGAGAAATTATTCATTTTTATTTTTTGGCAGGTCATTTTGAGAAATCATTAATTTATTTTTTTTGGCGGGTAATTTTTAGAAATCATCGATTCTATTTTTTTGGCAGATCATTTTGAGAGACATAAAAAAAAAATTTGGGCAGGTCATTTTTAGAAATCATTGATTAAATTTTTTGGGTGGGTCATTTTTAGAAATTATGAATTTTATTTTTTTGCCGGGTCATTTTTAGAAATTATGAATTCTATATTTTTGGCGGTCATTTTTAGAAATGATTTTTTGGCGGGTTAATTTTAGAAATCATGACTTATTCTGAATTAGAAATCATGTTTTTTAAAGTTGTATATTAACGGAGGCAGACACAGGCTCTTCAGCTCAACTGTTTAATGGTGTCTCTCTTCCATCTCTTCCCCACACCTTCTCTCCCATCACTACCGGTTACGCCTCATCATTTCTGGT
Source organism: Myxine glutinosa (assembly GCF_964187855.1). Classification (NCBI taxonomy): domain Eukaryota; kingdom Metazoa; phylum Chordata; class Myxini; order Myxiniformes; family Myxinidae; genus Myxine; species Myxine glutinosa. The sequence goes on from NC_136266.1 coordinate 150,040,837, forward strand.
CCAACATGCATTCCTGAATATTCACTCGCTCTCAATATCACATATTCCTTTTTTTCGCGAAGATAGCAACAACTAGTAATGAAAAACAATGAACATAGTAAGCATGTAATTGAAGGTAAATATGTCATATGACAAAGTCCTTGGTCCATTGAGGAGCTCGACGATGTCTGGTGCCATGACAAAGACTTGTGGAGGCATTTGGTGGACAGGGTTATGTGCACCATAATCCTCAAAACCTGTCAAATTGTTAGCAGCAAGTCCATTGGTGTTCTGAATTGCAGGTGTGAGATGAATTGTATTCCACACTTTCATATCAGAGAGTCTGGAGGGAACAGGACCTCTATGTTCAATGGTCTTGAGGAGTTGGGTAAACTTGTTTTGTCCTTTCTTGTGAAATCCAGGTTTCCAAGCTCGCACGAATGTTTCTTTCCTACAGGAATGTTTCAAACTCAACTGAAACAAATTGAGATCCATTGTCAGAGATAAGTTCCTACGGGTTTCCTTCACAACTGAATACAGTAGTCAGGAACATGATAACGTAACAGATGTTACTTGGAAAGTAAAGGCTGCTTGTGGTCATCTGCTGAAGTAGTCAATTAAGGCATAGCGACAGTCCATTTGGCCGTTATCAAGTGTTCCCACAATATCGATGGCAAGCTTTTCCCATGCAGCATTAGGCAGAGGAACCGGTTGCAAAGGTGGAATCCGAGTGACAGCTGTTTTATCGTGCATTTGGCAAGTAATACACAACCTAATGGTAACTTCTACTTGAGTCCATCCCTGTCCACCAGTAGAGGTCAGGCAACCTTTGCTTAGTTCTTACAATTCATTGATGCGTATCATGGGCAAGCTGGATCAACTTGTGTTGAAGTTCTGTCGGCACTATCACACGGTGAGTGCCACGAATGAAGTAATCCTCATGTATAGCCAGTTTATTCCGAATGTGAAAGTAGGGAAATACATTTGGGTCAATGCACTTTGCATTGCAAGGCCATCCTCTGGATACGTATCTTAGCACCATCTGTAGAACAGGGCATCCATTACAAGCATCCTTGAATTGTTCCACAGGCACAGCAGAGAAGTCACCGGACACTAGAGCCACCATTTCTTCATCCGGTTTGTGGTAAGGCTCTGTCGTGGGATGTGGCAATCGAGATAAACAGGCCGCAGTCACGTTTCCATGACCAGGCTTGTGTACAATTTCATCGTGAAATGGCAGTAAGCGTGCAATTCTCATTCCAGCTCGACCAAGACCTTTCAATGACAAAGTGCGGTCAGTCTATTGACAACACGACTGTGGTTTTGCCAAAGTGTAGGCGGCATGACTTTTTCGGTTCACGAAGATCCACGCGCAGTCGTATACCTCCTGTTTTCTTATGCGTAACGACAACAGGTGAAACCCATTCAGAAGAGTCAATTCTCTCAACGATACCTGCCTTTTCAAGTGTTTTCAATTATTGTGAGACAGTGTTCAGTAAAAGGTAAGCGGTGAAGCTACTGCTGGAATGGCATCACATCAGGCCTTGTCTTTACGCTGTGTACAAATCCGTTTGCAAAGCCTAGAGTGCCAGTGGAGTTAGGATTAGATGTCCGACAACAAGTTGATGTTTGATGAGCAGAGGTACTTAGCACTGGTGCAGGTGCAACACATCCGTTGACAATATTCAGTCTGACATCAGTGAAAAAGGTCCATGTTACGGAAAGATGTTGGCGACTAACTTTTAACGGGTGATCATCACACGATTAGTGAATCTATACGCGTCTAACTCTTAAACGCCTTTTGTAAACTCGGCGCGAAAAAGTCTCACCGTGAAAACAAAGTGTTGGCGGCACCTTCAAATTTGGACAAATTTGAAATTTCTTCCCCTCGCCAAACAGGGGGAACTCCATCAACATAGGGAAGATCCAATCAGCAGCCAGGCGCTGCACATGACATCTATCTATAATTCCAGTAATCTCTGTCTGTACGTTTGTACGTTTGTCTGTTTGTCTGTGACCGCTGTTTCTCGACAACTCCCGGTCCGATATACTTGAAACTTGCCAGGTATATTGCTGGGGACCCGAGGATGTGCCTTTTGAAGGTTTGAAATTAATCGGACAAGTACTTACCGAGCTATGGCGATTTAGCCGTTCGCCGTTCGCTTTGCCGTTGCGAATGGACCAAACCATTCATGTAAATAGAGGGGGGGGGGGGGGGGGTTCTGTGGTCGTTCGCTTTGGCTTTGCGAATGGACCAAACCATTCATGTAAATAGAGGGGGGGGTTCTGTGGTCGTTCGCTTTGGCTTTGCGAATGGACCAAACCATTCATGTAAATAGAGGGGGGGGGGTTCTGTGGTCGTTGCGAATGGACCAAACCATTCACATCGAATCATCGAATCACATCGAATGGACCAAACCGTTCGCTTTGGACCAAACCATTGCATGTAAATAGAGGGGGGGGTTCTGTGGTCGTTGCGAATGGACCAAACCATTCATGTTTTTTTTTTTTTTTTTTTTGGCAAGGAACGGGCACCCACGTACGGGCACGTCCTAGCTTATATATAGTACGGGCATGCCCTAGTATCAACAATAACAACAACATCCTGGAGGGGAAAAGCTTATAAGCAACAAACTTTAATACAAAACCTGGAGATGTTAGTGCTCACTCCAGAGATAGTCTTGTTGCTAACATGCTTTGCCAGAATAATTTAAATATTGCATGACTTATTAATTTTTCTGAGGCAGGTAAATAATTACCAATAACTAATTGCCGACCGCGGAACTACGTAACTTCCGGTTAGTGCACCCTTCACGACAACCGTCACGTGATTGGATACGTTTAAAACAAACCACAAAAGGGCACGTGTTACAGCTTACTTCTGGTAGTCTCGCCCTCACTTATACGAGTTCCCATGCAAGGACCGCACAGGAATCAGACCCTTGTAGCGACCCATGGGTCCCCCAAAGCTCGAGACCAGCAACATAATCTCCTTGCCCAAGCCGGTGACGTAACCGGCGGACAAACCGTGGCGCCGAGGTTATAATTGCTTGCACCTGTCGGTCACATGACCACCAAAGCGTGCCTCGCCTGAGAGGCGTGGCTTTGGTTCTGACGTGTGCTTTTTGGCTTGGATTATATGTATGCGAACCCGATAAACGGGTTTTCAGAGTTCCCGAGTTGATTATACAATAAACATCTTCTCGGACGAGTTTGTGTCTTGTCCGTCACTTCGTCCGTCTCAAGCAGGAGCGCAGCTCCTTCACTGGTGACCCCGAGTTTACGACACGCGATGGACACGGCAGTGTCCCTCAAACTGCCCACTTTCTGGGAAGCACATGCCACCATCTGGTTCGCTCAGGCGGACTCCCAGTTCGCCCTGCGTGGCATTACGGAGGACACCACTAAATACCATTACGTGGTCGCCGCGCTCGGCTCCATGACCGCCGCCCGCTGCCTGAGCCTCCTCCAGAGCCCGCCCACTGATGGCAAGTACGACGCCATCAAGGCACTTCTTCTGGGCGCTTTCGCCCTCTCCCCGGCTGAACGCGCACGATGCCTGCTCGACCTTCCTGAGCTCGGCGATACGCGCCCATCCGAACGTATGGACTACATGCTCGCGTTGCTCGGCGAGCACCCCTCGGATTTCCTTTTCTGAGAGCTTTTTCTCCGCCAGCTCCCGGCCCAGGTACGGGTCGCCCTGGCAAGCACGACCATCGCGAACCACCGCGACCTCGCCAGAGAGGCCGACAAGATCGATTCGGCAAGCCAGCTCGTCGGAGCGGCGAGCCAGCTCGTTGGGGTGGCTGCCGGGAGCCCACCCGCCGCCCGCGGCGCAGTTTCCCGCCCGACGCCCGTGACGCAGCTTCCTTCTCGGAGGCCGCCGGGCCGGCGCGACTGGCAGCGGTGATGCCGCGTCGCCCGGTCCCGACGCGTCGACCGGAGCCCCCGCCAGGCCCGGCCTGGTGTTATTTCCACGCCAGGGCGGCGGGCCCGATCATGTCAACCCCCATGCACGTTCGGCAAGTCAGGAAACGGTCGGGCCGGCGCTCACTACCAGCCATGAGCGCCGGCCGTTCCGGAACCTGCTATTCATCATGGACCAAGCGTCGGGGCGGTGTTTTCTCTGCGACACCGGCGCTCAGCTGAGCGTCATTCCCGCTTCGGCGGAGGACAGGCGGGCCGCCATTTGCGGCCCCTCCTTAATCGCGGCCAACGGCTCCGCCATCCGCACCTTCGGCCCACGCACCGTCGCCCTCCGCTTCGGCAGCCAGCTCTTTCGCTGGGAGTTTGTGACGGCGGACGTCCCCATGGCTTTGCTCGGTGCCGATTTCCTTTGCGCCCATGGGCTGCTGGTCGACGTTAAACGTCGGTGTCTCGTCAACGCCGAAACTTTCAGCTCGCTGGCGTGCACCTTGAGCCGTTCCACGCCCACCGAGCTTTCCTGCGTCCTCCCGTTGGCAGACGACTTCGCGCGTCTCCTCGCGGAGTTCCCGGCCCTCACGCAACCGACGTTTTCGGCCGTCGCGGTGCGTCACGGCATCGAGCATCATATTCCCACTACAGGCCCGCCGGTGTACGCCCGAGCACGCCGTCTCAACCCAGCCAAACTCGCCGTCGCCAAGGCCGAGTTCGCCGCACTGGAGCGCCTCAGCATCGTGCGGCGCTCCGACAGCGCCTGGGCCTCGCCGCTGCACATCGTCCCGAAGCCGGGGGGCGGATGGCGGCCATGCGGCGACTACCGCCGCCTCAACGACGCCACTACCCCCGACAGGTACCCCGTCCCGCACATCCAGGATTTTTCTGCCCGGTTGGCGGGGCGGACCATTTTCTCTAAAGTGGACCTGATTCGGGGGTACCACCAGGTGCCCGTCCGCCCGGCCGACATCCTGAAGACGGCCGTTATTACACCTTTCGGCCTCTTCGAATTCCTCCGGATGCCCTTCGACCTCAAAAACGCGGCACAGGCGTTCCAGCGCCTGATGGACGGCGTGCTGCGCGACTTGCCATTCCTCTTTACCTACCTGGACGACATCCTCATCACCAGCACGTCCAGAGCCGAGCACCTCCTCCACCTCCAGACGCTGTTCGGCCGCCTCAGCGAGCACGGCTTGATCGTCAACCTGGCCAAATGTCACTTTGGCGCGGCGACGATCGACTTTTTGGGCCACCGCATCACCCGGAACGGCGCCGTGCCGCTACCGGCCAAAGTCGAGGCCATCGCCGCTTTCCCGCGCCCCCGCTCCGTCAAGGCGCTGCAGGAGTTCCTCGGGATGGTGAACTTTTATCACTGCTCCGTGCCCCGAGCTGCGCAACTCATGCGGCCCTTGTACACCGCCCTCTGCGGCCACCCGGCGAAGCGCGACGTCGTCTGGTCCACGGACATGGACGCTGCTTTCACCGGCGCGAAACGGGCCCTCGCCAACGCCACGCTGCTGGCCCACCCGGTACCCCATGCTCCCATCGCCCTCACCACGGACGCTTCCGACTACGCCGTGGGCGCGGTTCATGAATAATGGGTAAACGGGGCCTGGCAGCCGCTCGCGTTCTTCAGCCGGCAACTCCTGCCCAACGAGTTGAAGTACAGCACTTTCGACCGTGAGCTCCTCGGGCTGTACCTGGCCATCCACCATTTTTGCCACCTCCTGGAGGGCCGCCCGTTCACGGCCTTTGTCGACCACAAGCCATTGATTTTCGCCATGGCCAAGGTCACAGAGCCGTGGTCGGCCTGCCAGCAGCGCCACCTCTCCGCCGTGTCGGAATACACCACGGACATCCGGCACGTCGCCGGAAAGGACAACGCCATGGCCGACTGCCTTTCTCGAGCTGGCGCCAACGCCGTCCACCTCGGCGTCAATTTCACCCTGATGGCGACGGACCAGGCCACCGACGGCACGGTGCAGGCGCTCCGGGTGGCGGACACGGGCCTCCACTTGGCTGACGTCCCCTTCGCGGACACGGTCCTGCTTTGTGACGTCTCCCAAGGCCGACCTCGCCCCGTTGTGCCGGTCAAGTGGCGGCGTCGCATTTTTGCTTCGCTCCACGGCCTCTCTCACCCGGGCCGGAAGGCGTCCCAGAGGCTGGTGTCGGCACGTTTCGTCTGGCACGGGTTGCGACGGGACGTCCGCGACTGGGCCAACGCCTGCACACCCTGCCAGCGGGCCAAGGTCCACCGTCACACCCAGGCTCCGCTGGCTCCTTTCACCGTGCCCGAGCGACGTTTCGACCACGTCCACGTGGACCTGGTGGGTCCCCTGCCCCCATAGCAGGGATTCACCCACCTGCTTACCATGGTGGACAGGACCACCAAGTGGCCAGAGGCCGTGCCCCTCGCCTCCACCACCACCGCCGACGTGGCCCAAGCGTTCATCGCCACCTGGGTCACGCGTTTCGGCACACCGGCGGACATCTCGTCGGACCGCGGCCCACAGTTCACGTCCGAACTGTGGGGCGCGGTCGCCCGCAAATTGGGCGTTACCCTGCACCGCACCACGGCCTACCACCCCCAGGCCAACGGGTTGTGCGTGCGTTTCCACCGCTCCATGAAGGCCGCACTCATGGCCGGCCTCCAGGACGACGGCTGGGCCGACCGGCTCCCGTGGGTCCTTTTGGGCCTCCGCACGGCTCCAAAGGAGGACCTCCAGGCGTCCACCGCCGAGCTGGTGTACGGCCAGGCCCTCCGCATCCCGGGCGAGTTCGTGCCCGACGCCACCAGCCCCTGGTCCACCACGCGCCAGCGCACGGACTTCCAGGAGGCCGCCCAACGTTTCGCCCCGGTGCCCACGTCCCGCCACGGCGACCCCCAATCCTACATCCCCCCAGCACTCCGCACGGCGGAGTATGTCTTTGTGCGCCACGACGTGCACCAGGGGCCGCTCCGGCTACCATACGACGGACCCTTCCGGGTCCTACGACGGGACAACAAGTCCTTCGTCGTCAGCATCGGCGGCCGGGCGGACCGGATTTCGGTGGACCGCCTCAAGCCGGCCCACATGGACGTCGGCCAGCCGCCACGGCTGGCTCTCCCACCGCAGCGCGGCCGCCCCCCGTCCACTGCACCCCCCCGCCCGGCCACCCGCCACCACACCGGACCCCCCCCCCCCCCGCGACCAGCCAGGGGTCGTTTTGGTCGGGTCATCCGGACCCCCTTCAGGTTGACCTTCCTGGACCAAGTCGATTCTGGGGGGGCGTGTGTAGCGACCCATGGGTCCCCCAAAGCTCGAGACCAGCAACATAATCTCCTTGCCCAAGCCAGTGACGTAACCGGTGGACAAACCGCGGCGCCGAGGTTATAATTGCTTGCACCTGTCGGTCACATGACCACCAAAGCGTGCGTCGCCTGAGAGGCGTGGCTTTGGTTCTGACGTATGCTTTTTGGCTTGGATTATATGTATGCGAACCCGATAAATGGGTTTTCAGAGTTCCCGAGTTGATTATACAATAAACATCTTCTCGGACGAGTTTGTGTCTTGTCCGTCACTTCGTCCGTCTCAAGCAGGAGCGCAGCTCCTTCACCGTCAAGTAGGCCTCTCAAAGCCCATGCAATGGTTGCCAACCTATGGTTGTTTGTCCCTACTTTATCGTTTTAAATGCTTAGCCAAGCAAGTAAGCAGCACGTACCATTTATACCTCTTTGGTATGACTCGGACGGGTTCAAACCACCGACTTCCCAGACTCATAGAGGGCACTCCAACCATTACACCATCAAGTCTCATAAAAACATGAATAATTATTGACCTTACAGATACCTGTGAATTGTTGTTACATGAACTTATTTACACTTCAAGGAACCACAGGCATTATTATGATGAAGTTGTTATCGAGACTATCATCATCTTTATGATGATTGCATTGGAAATGCACAGTTCTTTGTAAACATTGGTCTCCTCGTGATACCTATCGTGTGTGGACCTGCGTAGTTAGTAGCAGGACCTGCTTCTTCTTGCACACCGACGTACAACCTGTTTGTACGGACTTTGGTTGCGTGCAACTCGGCACGTGATCTTGGTGAACGCTGGCGCCAAATTATCCCCAACTTCCTATTTTCTGGCCGCCTTAAACCATCTGATAAAGTCGGTTCAAGTCTAGAACAGGCCAATGTTGACGCACGATCGTACCTGGAGTTCGCGCGTGGCAGTGAGCAGTTGTTGTTCGCAAGAAAAAGGACAAAAGCAGTGGGGTTTTTTTTTTACCGTTGAGACTTTTTTACAATCTGTAGGCCTATCGATGATCGGTTAATCGGCCACTCCGAGCTAGGCCTAAATTACCATAGCATGATAGTTTTTGTGGTTTTAAAGTAAGTAGCCCGTTCATCAATACCGCTGGTGCTCACAGATATCTCATCCACATTCTATCATCAGGTTCACCTGTTTGGGGATTCCATCAGATCACATTCCCTGGAATCTTCGGCTGAAATCCGATACATTGTTCATTTTTCAGTTCTGTGCTGAAATCCCTGTGCCCTGCATGGGATGTATGTACAAGTTAGTTCAAGTACCTTAGACACCACCTGTAGTCATTACATTCCCAGGGATTAAAGTTCCATGGGTTTGATTCCTGTGGCAATTGATAGTGGAGTCTTGGATTGACTCATCTTCTTCACCATAATTGTTTTTTATTTCTTTATTTTTTACTATGCCACATTATTATTTAAACAGATGATATATTTATTTTAGGTGGTATCATGGATACATTAAGGTCATTACCCTGCATGCGCGAAGCAAAAAGTGAGGTTAAGCAATGGTTACGCGTCTGTCCATCCACAAATGTAACTGATCGAGGAACAACTTGATTTCCATTGAATGTTCCATTTTGACCATGAATCGGCACATGAATTGGAATACAAACCTGCAGTTTAGCCATACTTTGGCTCTGAATTCATCTCGATCGCGCATGCGCAGAGAGGGGTAAGGTAATTTTTAAGTGTTGAAGCCGCTTCAATATTTGGCTATGTCCTTCCAGCCATCTGTCAAAAATGAATAAGAACCTTTAATTCTAGAGGGTTCTAAAGGGTAATTCTGAGGGGTTCTAAATGGTTCTAAAGGGTAATTCTAGAGGGTTCTAAAGGGTCATTATCGAGGGTTATAAAGGGTCATTCTTGAGGGTTCTAAAAGGTAATTCTAGAGGGTTCTAAAGGGTAATTGTGAGGGGTTCTAAATGGTTAGAAAGGGTAATTCTAGAGGGTTCTAAAGGGTAATTCTAGAGGGTTCTAAAGGGTAATTCTGGAGAGTTCTAAAGGGTAATTCTCGAGGGTTCTAAAGGGTAATTCTAGAGGGTTCCAAAGGGTTATTCTCGAGAGTGCCAAAGGGTAATTCTAGAGGGTTCTAAAGGGTAATTCTAGAGGGTTATAAAGGGTATTTCTATAGGGTTCTAAAAGGTAATTCTATAGGGTTCTAAAGGGTAATTCTAAAGGGTTCTAAGGAGTAATTCTAAGGGGTTCTAAAGGGTAATTCTAGAGAGTTCTAAAGGGTAATTCTAGAGGGTTCTAAAGGGTAATTCTAGAGGGTTCTAAAGGGTAATTCTAGAGGTTTCTAAATGGTTCTAAAGGGTTATTCTAGAGGGTTCTAAAGGGTAATTCTAGAGGGTTCTAAATGGTTCTAAAGAGTAATTCTAAGGGGTTCCAAAGTGTAATTCTAAAGGGTTATAAATAGTTCTAAAGGGTAATTCGAGAGGGTTTTAAATAGTTCTAATGGCTAATTCTAAGGTGTTCTAAAGGGTAATTATAAAGGGTTCAAAAGGGTAATTCTATTGTATTTCATTTGATTCTCGGCTATGCCAATTTAATATTAAAAATGCCAAACTGAATCAGTTCCTTTGGACATGGGTGTGATTATTTTCCTGTTTGCCTGTCAAACAAAATTGAAAATCATTCCAAACAGGAAATTTCCTGATTTTAGGATCTTCATAAACGACACAAACAACAAGTACAAATAACCATTATGACCTATAAGGTGGTGTATAAGACGTTGCATATACAGTGATAAACTTCCGGATTATTTCCCTACAAACTTCAAAATTATTAGCCGGCGAAGACGGTGTTGTGAATGAACGCGTACGTATTATGTTGAAAAGCCAGATTTAGCTGGATCCCTTGAGAATTTCGAAGCTTTGACGCACCAAATCGCTCTATGGAGGCCGCCATCTTGCAGATGCGGAAGTATGCATAAAAATTGCGAAAAAGTTCAATTGGAGTTTGTTTCACCCGTCTTTTTTTGATTCAATCTTATGCACCTCTAATTTGTAATTAAAATACTTTTAGACAAAACCTCGTTCCCCAGGCCCACACGGGCCCTGGTTATCTTCAACGAAAATTGTCACCACACACCGGAACAAATGAGATTCGAGTATTTGAAAAAATATTTCAAAATTACCGTGTTTCGGAGGCTGAAAACGGCGTTAAATATTCTAAAATTGACGAAGAATTATTTTTTAGAAATCTCGCGGCCGCAGGGGATAGTTTTTCACGACCGGAAATATCCGAAGTTGAGACGGAATTCACCGAATTAATCAAGAAGGAAATTTTATCAATTTTAATCTCATCCAGAATGCAAATGGTGTCATTTTGAACTAGGTACGGTACCTACTGCACCTACCTACTACCAACTACCTAACCTACTGATGCCATAGTGATGGGTAAAATAGTGGCAGAGGCTTTGGCTTCGCCGGCTCATTGCAGCTTTGCAGTCGGTACTAGTATTTTATTTAATATGAAATTATATATTTAAATAATGTGGAACACTAATCGCCTTTTTAGCACTTTCAAAACCCTTCCATTTAGCAGTACTTGGACATGTTATTTAAGGTGGTGTACAGGACACCATCAACGACGATGAACTTCCAGAATATTTTTAATACGATCTTTAAAATCATTATTTTATTTAAATTGAATTATAAACTTTAACACTGGATGGGGGTAAGGTGTTCTATTAACTCTCTAGCTAGCTTTTGTCTTTCAACATGTCATGGAAATATGAATGGGGTAGGATATCATGCAACAACAACAACCTTCTTAATCGCTAAAGAGAGTAATTAACACCAAATTATAATAACCCTGTCTGTTGACAACTTTGTATTACTTTCTGTTTCTGTATACATATACTGTATATTGCATATATATATATATATATATATATATATATATATATATATATATATATATATATATATATGTATATATATACAGACTTGGCATTTAATATGGAATATTTTTTTTGTGGGGGTGAACTTACTTTTCAAGATGTCTTCGAACCAAAAGTTCATTGGAATTATGTTGAAATTATTCTAGATTTTGTTAATGTGACCTTTAAAAGAACAAAAAACCACATTTGACATTTCGAAGCAAATAAATTGATCCTTGAAAGTGATGTAAACTGATATCGAACTCAATTCACGGACAGTACTGTGTTAAACTTCTGTACGTTTTCCAGAAGTATCTCTGTATTTTGCACATTAGCCAAAAAAAAATTCAACAAAAACAAAAGCTAAATTATGACTGGGATTACGGACAGTAAAACAGTTCAGTACTTCGTGTAACCCCCACGAGCATTCAGGAGAGCACGTACACGTCGAGGCATGCTGTTCACGAGATTTGCCAAGGTTTGGACAGGAATCGCTTGCCATGCAGTGACAATAGCCTGCTGCAATTCAGGCACAGAGGCAGGCTGCTGGTCCAAGTTGTCGATTTGACGCGTTAATTCTGCCCACAAGTTCTCTATCGGATTCATATCCGGGGACATGGCAGGCCACTCCATATGCTCTACACCACGGTCAGCAAGAAAGTGTTGGATCATGCGAGCACGATGCGGCCGTGCATTGTCATCTTGGAAGACAAAGTTTCCTCGAAAGGCTGCACGAGCAAATGGAAGCAATGTTTCTTCCAGAATGGCCCTGTACTTGAACTGGTTCATTTCCATTCAGAACAACCAGGTCAGTTTTGCCCCCTGCATGAAAAGCAGCCCAAACGGTCACCCCACCACCTCCAGCTTGGACCCTTGGCACTATACAATCTTTGTTGTAGGCTTCATGCACTTGTCTGCGCACTCGGACGCGGCCATCTTGACGATAGACCAGAAATCTAGACTCGTCACTGAAGATCACGTGATTCCAGTGTCCTGGCTGCCATTGACGGTGCTCTCTGGCCCACTGCAATCGGCGCTGGTGGTGTTGTCTGGTCAGGCGTGGCTTTCTCAGGGGACGCCTGGCACGATAGCCTGCTTGAACCAGTCGTTGGTTGACTAGCCTTCTGGATACAGGCACATTTGTCAGTTGCTGCCACTCAGCCCTAAGCCGATTAGCTGACTTGGTGTGGCCATTGCGGACTAACTGGTGCAGCTGGCGATCATCCCTCCTTGTGGTTCTGCGGGGACGTCCTGGCCTCGGTATTGGAGTAGGGACACCCCTCTGAGCCTTTCGTTTCAGGATCTTTGACACCTGACCTTGAGTGATGCCATACTGCCGAGCAATCGCACGCTGTTTCATGCCGTAATTTCATAAAGCCACCACTCCTTGACAAACAGCATTGTCGAGTTGACCGACCATCTCCAGAGGAAGCGGCAATAACTTTTGGAGACGTGCAGCAGCTGTTTTCCACTAATACAGAACGCAACAACCCTTGTATACCCGACTGTGAAGCCAATCATCAAATGCACCTGTCCGTACATTTTGCCACGCCACCTGTGATATAATCCTGTTGTTGACTTCTTGCTGCGACAGACAATCAGTGACATGGTTCTTTTAACAAATAAATCACCAAAGTGTAAAAGAAACTCACCAGATTGATATACTGAGTTAAGAAAGTAAACCCAAGTCAAGAAAAAAAAAAATTCCATATTAAATGCCAAGTCTGTATATTTGTGTTGCAGGTCTATGTAGCTTGTGAAGGTATTGAAGACCAAATTCATTTCACCCCTGACCCCCAGGTATGTGGGGTATTTTAGCCAGCTGCTATCTGGTCGGGTGAAGGTGAACAGCCAGCCATTGTTCTTGCATGGATTGCTGTTACACCAGCTACCCAGTTTGTCACCTGCTGGTGGTACGTTGCTCACGCTGCTTTCTCTTGTTGCTGCACTCTGCCTTTTGTTAGGAGAAACCATAAAAATGAAATATGGCATCTTGCTATTTAGGGGTGGGATGTGGGGCATGGTGAGGACCTGCAGATCTTTCTCTCTCTCTCTCTCATAGGCTGCCGCCCCTTCATCAAGATCTACCAGGCCTTGCAGCTAATATACACCTCAGAGGTCTTGTAAGTACACATTAGATACCTCAATTATCTCAAACGTACTCCATATATACACCTCAATTATGTCCTTATAAACCAGGTTTATCAACTTTAAAAGAACATTCCAGCAGCATGGCATCTTCACACATCACTGTGGAATCACTGGCCATCAATATCCAATAATTATCCATTTTTATATCTCATTTTGAATAAATATTCAAGGTTTAATGCTGACATTTGCAGGCCCAAGTAGTTTGAGTGTGTTATAGAATGTCAAGGCCCCATTGAGGTCAGTTTCATCCAGCAATCTTGTGAAGGTGCGGAATGGGCTGCACGCACATGCCACTTCCTGATGGTGTCTGTGGATGCAATTTCAGTGAGGTGCCCCCTGGGATGGACCTGCTGTGCATCAACATGGTGCCTGGCTTGCCTCTCAAAGGGGACATCATGGTACGTCGAGAACCTCTAAACACCTCTTTGTACTTCCTTTTAGCTAACTTGTGTGGGAATCCGACCCATCTAGCAAAACGTGTTCTTCTATTTAGAAAAGACATTGCAGGGTACTGAGTTTACACAAGGAGGTGCATTAGAATCCTGGTATAACAAATGTGTTTTAAAACAAAACATTGCTCTTAATGAACAATCATCCTGGCCTGGACTAATGCAATTTTTTGTGGAAAGTAGCTTATCACATTCCCAAACCATACTAGAATACAAGACCTGTCACTTCACTGGCGAGAATACCAATCTTATGGATAGAGATAGATTTATGTATGCATGTGAGAGCAATTTTGAGATCACATGAGTCTTCCCCTCCATGAAGCACCATGTCGCATCAGTCCACCACCCGTCACATATGGAGAATACAGTGCAGCAGGGAAGAAGGAAATTCTACTATTTTTGCTTATGTAATAAATAGATGGTATAGTGTTTTGACCGACAGGTTTTCAGAGAAAATAAATAAAAATTGATACAATTTTCAGAGAAAAGAAGCATTCTGAGTATTGCGCTGCAATACATGTCCCCTACCGGCAGTCTGTCGTCCGGAAAACTGTTGGGGAAATTACCAAAGTTCAAAGTGCCATAACTTTGTCAAAAATGATCGAAACGTCGTGAAGTTCGAACTTGATCTGTAACTTATCATGAGGAAACCATGTACCAAGTTTGAAATCATTAGCATTAAGAGTTTAGAAAAAAAGTCCGGAAAACTGTTCTTTGTGTGGCGGACTGACAGACTGACAGACTGACAGACTGACAGACGGACAGACTGACAGACTGACAGATGGAGGGACAGAGTGCAAACCTATAGTCCCCTCCGGTATACACCGGTAGGGGGCTAATAAGGGGGGGGGGGGGGGGGAGAATGGAAGGAGGACAAATTTACCCGTGTAAAGAGTGTTTTCACCTTAGCGTTGCCCTGGTAAAGGAAATTGTAATACCCTCTGACACCACCACCAGGTGGCGCTACATGGTACACATTTACATAGAGGATTTATGTCCCTTCTCGGCCCCACGCCTCCACGTGAGGCTGCGGCCACATAGCCTGTTACCCCACACACAAAGTTGTATTTCTACCCCGAGTTTGGAGATTGTAACTTAAAGGATGTGGCCATGCATAAGGAACAAAGACCCTGAAGACCCATTTTACCTTTCAGACCCTTTTAACACTTTAGACACCTTTAGATCCTTCCCCCTTCAGACCTTTTATACCGTTTAGACCCCTAGAATCTTCAGAATTCATAGAACCCAAATTCCCCTAGACCATAACACCATTTAGACCCCTTAGACCATCAGACAGATTGGACAGCTTGGACCCTTGACCATTTAGAGATTTACACCACTCGATATCGATTGAGGGTTTTTGTTTTTAACAAATGTGTTTATGGTTTTTTAAATGTAAATTTGAACGCTTTCCGTCGGTTCTGTGATTTTTCCCGGTGTATCGGCTTCGGTGTCCGTCGGCACACCAAATTTCAGCTTTCTACGACACCTGGAAGGTACCGAACATTAATATCAGTCAGTCAGTGGTGGAAAGAGCTTTATACGTCAGATGAACGCGTTGCTGATGAATGAAATGAAATACATGTCGAGCACTTGCTGCATCCAGGCCTCCTTGGCTATGTGCGGCTGTTGCTGGGTATGTACGATGGAGAACGTGCCTTCATGTCTGCGCATTTACTTTCAAGTACACGAAGCCTTGAGGAATGCGTATCTAAGATCCACAGCCTGTATGTCAAGCACTTGTTCTTTGAGTATATCCACTGTGCGGCCCCCTACTCGGCTGCATAGTTTTCGGAGTCTGGCCGGTTCTGTGTTCCTAATGGTGCCATGAAGTCAAGGTGGTGCGTGTGGAAACCTTGCGCCGACATACCGCTGTGATGGTGAAACCGGCATCGGTTTGGATGAAAGACATTTACTGTTGATTGTTATTGATGATTGTCTGGAACGAGCATGCTGGGAAACTTCCCATCGTTATGCTTGGAAAGATATGATGGTAAATTTCTCCACGCAGTTGGCTGTTGATCTGACAATTCACCTTTCAAACGTCCGGCGGTGAAATGCCCCAATGTGACACTTTGACCTAAACTCACAGTTCAAAATCGACTCCGCATTACAAGAGGAAGCACTAACGTTTTATTTAATGTTGAGTTATTCATTTTTCCAGGGTTATGTTGTTTTCTTGAGCTTTCTAGGAAAACTATACGTTGAAATACCATTGAAAATTTATCCCTTTGAAAAGTCGGGAATAAGAATGTTGTTGCAAGTTATGAACTATAAGGGCACTCGGTAGAGCACAAACCTCCGCCAGGCTCACTAGTTTATGTTTTGTATTCACTGATAGACCAGATCTGCATTCGCACCTGACCCAAAATCTAATCAGCTTGTTCTGGTCACCTAACCAACTCG
The DNA here is from genome assembly GCF_964187855.1 of Myxine glutinosa. Classification (NCBI taxonomy): domain Eukaryota; kingdom Metazoa; phylum Chordata; class Myxini; order Myxiniformes; family Myxinidae; genus Myxine; species Myxine glutinosa. The sequence continues at coordinate 150,056,939 of NC_136266.1, forward strand.
TCCACCAAGTTTAGTCATAACTCGTCCATAACTTTTATAAATATCATGTTATATAATCGCTTTTAGCCCGATCTCTCAATGGTGAAGAACCACTTAAAAATTAAATAATTCTCATATCCGAATCCATATTCAGATCTTCACCAAAATCGAACCAATTAGTCATTGTCACACATCCAACCTCTCCACCAAGCTTCGTCCAAATCTGTCTTTAACTTTTTGAGATATCCTGATATATGTCGGTTTTGGCCCGATCTCCGAATGGTGAAGAATCACTTGAGATTAAAATAAATCTCGTATCCGAATCCATATTCAGATCTTCACCAAAATCGAACCAATTAGTCCTTGTCACACATCAAACCTGTCCACCAAGCTTCGTCCAAATCTGTCTTTAACTTTTTGAATATCCTGCTATATGTCGGTTTTGGCCCCATCTCCCACTGGTGAAGAGTCACTTAAGATTAAAATAATTCTCGTATCCGAATCCATATTCAGATCTTCACCAAAATTGAATCGATTCTTCCTCGCCATACACCCAACCGGTCCACCAAGTTTCGTCCAAATCCGTCCACAACTTTTTGAAATATCCTGCTATGTATCGTTTTTGGCCCAATCTCCCAATGGTGAAGAATCACTTAAGAAATTCTAGTAGCCGGATCCGAATCCGGATCTTTACCAAAATCTAATAATTTCATCCTTGTTACACATGCTACATCTCTGCCAGCTTTCGTCCGAATCCAGCGACAATTTTTTGAGATATCTTGCTCACAAACAGACAGGGGGGAAACACGACCTCCATCCACCTTCGGTAACTAGAACGGCAGTCTGTGGAGCACATAGCTCCACCAGACTCACCAGACTCACCAGGTTACGTTTTGTATCCCACTAACAGGACGGATCTGGATTCGGACCTGAACCAAAATCTAATCGGCTTGTTCTTGTCACTTACCCAACTCATCCACCAAGTTTTGTCACAACTTGTCCATAACTGTTTGAAATATCATGCTTTATATTGTTTTTGGCTCTATCTCTCAATGGTGAAGAATCACTTAATTACTCCCGCTAGGGAGTAATGCATTCGATCGTGTGTGTGTGTGTGTGTGCGTGTGTGTGTGTGTGTGTGTATATGTGTGTTCGTATGTTCGTGTGTTCGTGTATTTGTGAACAAGATATCTGGAAAAGTTCTGAACGGATTTGGATGAAAGTTGGTGGGATGATTGCCCTTGGGATAAGGAAGAATTGATTAGTTTTTGGTGAAGCTCAGGATATTATTCCGGATCCAGGAATTATTTTTGTGAAATTTTTGGGGAATTTTTTCTCTGTTTTACTGCATTAAAGCTTTTATTCTTATTCTTAAATGATGTTTTTCTCCTAATTCCGAGATATATCAAAATAAATTCTCTGACAGTTAGGGCCTACTTTATTTTTCATTTATTGTTTTGGGGAGATGGGATGTTAAACAAAACGTATTATTCCAACTTGACCCATGGCGGGAGTATGCGCTCTACTGAGTGGCGTTCTAGTTTTTGTTTTAATTCTCGAATCCGGATCTTCAGGAAAATCGAATGTTCAACTACGGCTCAGGGAATAATCACACTGAATATGAATGATCGTTCTAAAGTCATTTTCCCCGCTAGAGCGGGGGTTAGCCTTGCGGGCCCCATAACAATCATGGTTCCCTGTTTGAGGCAATGTTTTTATGGCCGGATGCCCTTCCTGACGCCAACCCTTGGTCGCCTCTTGCAATGCGCAGGGATACGGTGTACCTATTCTAAACCGGGGTATACACCAGGATCATTCATCCCTGCAAGCTGGTTCTCAATTAGCCGACCTCGGAAGGATGACAGGCTGAGTCAACCCCCCTGGCGTTAATTCAGCGATCGACCGGGATTCGAACCCAGGATCCCAGGATCCCAAGCCGGCACCCTAACCGCTAAGCCAACACCAGGGATTCATGGAATAATCACACTAAAATACGCAATTTGGTGTCTATCTGTCTGTCTGTCTGACAGCGATACATTCAGTCGTTACTTATCCAATCTTAACCGAACTTGCCAGGAGGACTAAGGGTCACATGATGGAGGTTGTATCGAATTCAATGGCCTCCCTCCCCAAGGGGGGGGGGGGCTGGGGGGTGGGGGGTTCGTCTTGGGTGAAATCCATGTTAAGGTGTATATCCGTGTTAAGATAGCTTATTGTGGCATTTTCCCAAGGTCGATTCTAATAACAAAAGTACCAACAACACTCATGATAATAGCCTAATAATGTCATTACAAAACAATATTAATACTAATAATATCCCATCTCACCAAGGGTTTTTTCTCCTTGAACAAGACGTGTTAACGTGTATAAATAGCTTATCATGGCCTTTCGTGGGTTACCCCCACCACAAGTAAAAATATTTTTAAAATCACAAACACGTACATGATTACCTTTTGAAACAATCACTATGGCTGTTTAACCCGAAACTGAAATTAGGAAACCTGGGTGTGGTCAGTTACCAAACAGCTAGCTAGCGCTTGTCAAGCCTACCGTTCCTTATCAACGGGTTTGAATCGAGCGCTTGCTCGAATGCTTAAGCCACTTGGTGAGCGCTCTACAAGAAACTTGGTAAATGAACACACCTGTGACGTTCTTGAGGCCCAAGCCTAGATCTGCTGCAATCTATATACCCCAGAGAGGATAATAACATGACCCTTCCTGCTGCTATCATATGGAGTCATTGTACTAGTCAAACAAATAACTAAACTGCTATGTTGTTTAGATACACTGTCCAATGAAGGAAAATGTTATGCTCGCTGTTACACCTGAACATATACCGCTTGAACTTTGCTTCAAATGTGTACAACTTTGCTGTAGAAATGGCAGATTTCAAGTTGGGCTCAAAGATCAAAGAGTGAGAGTCCCTGGGCCGAACTCAAAGCTTGTAACGAGAGGACAAATGATTTGCCTCCTTAATCTCCTTCTTCAGTGGAACAAGGACTTGTGGTATGCAAATGAATGGGCTTCTCTTTTCCAGGTAGTGTGTTACCATATGCTGGAGAAAGGCAGGAAGCGGGAAGCCATCTTCCGGATGCAGTTTCACACGTGTGTTGTGCAGAACTTCTCTCCTCTGGTGCTCAGAAAAGCTGATCTGGACAATGCTTGCACAGGTAAGGGGTCCTGTATCTGGGTACTTGGTTGTTGGTGGATGACTAGGGTGCCAGGGGTCACCCGGCACCCCTGTAGGTTAGTGCAGGAATTTGTAATTTGTTCAGGGTGCCGGGCGATAACTCACCTACTTTTCACAAAGGACACCGTGGGATATTTAATGTCCGTCAACTAATCCTGGTAGATGGAACGCTCCGTTTAATGTCCATCTGAGGACGGCACACACATTTATGAATCACCATGCCTGTGATACACCAGCATGAGAGTTTATAGCTGGGCAGAGATTGGAACCCTGCAAAGATGGTGCAAAGGGGAGGTTCACCACTTAATGACTATCGGGGATGCCTCTTCATGGTGGTTGTACCCCCAATTCAAGTTGTGGGCCAAATCTTCCCCATTCTTCCCTGCTGCCCGGATTCGTCAGGGCAGTGCGGTCACGGTCAGAGTGCCGATCAGTTCGGTCCCCATGGACCGGCCCTTAGCTCTCTCTTCTCTTTCTCTTTCTCTTTCTCTTTCTCTTTCTCTTTCTCTTTCTCTTTCTCTCTCTCTCTCTCTCTCTCTCTCTCTCTCTCTCTCTCTCTCTCTCTCCCTCCCCCCCTGACTTCGTGAAGGTGGGGAGTACACAATCCTGGATGTGGGCGATCTCTGGGTCGCTTCTGGGAGATAGATCGGCTCTCTCCATGCTGTGGGCTTGTTCGAGAGAACAGTGCAGGGCTATAAAACACCAACAACAACAACCACTCAATGTCTACGGTACATATACTGTGCATTTGAAGATGTAAACCGACCATTCCTTTCATACCGTGAGGTGCTTAGGGCTGCCGCGGCAGTTTCATTGGCTAAGGAGTACAATCCTGGATGGGTCGCCACTCTGACGCATGATACTCGAATGACTCATTCGTCCCAGCAAGCTGGTACTCAATTTACCGACCTCAGAAGGATGACAGGCTGAGTCAACCCACGTGGTGTTAATTCAACGGCTAACAGGGGCTTGAGCTCAGGACCCGAATACCTTAAGCCAGCCACCTTAACACCAAGCTTACATTTCAATACATAAAGACATTTAAATGTTGTAATTTTTTTGTGTACATACTTGTAAGTTACAGTTGGTTTCTGCCACATTTATGGTTACGATAATTCAAGACGTTTTTGCAAAAGATATTCTCTGATTGGTTGATACAATCAGTGTTGTCCCAAAAAGTTCATCAAAAGATGGATGCTGCCAAAAAACGGTGTTGTCGGGTCATAGAAGCTGAACATGTTTTGGATTTGAAACACGATATGACTGGATTTATTTAATTAAAAAGAAACCTTGTAAACCATGACACACTGTTGTAAAGCTGTCATTAGTCCATGAACATCAAGAGAACCTGACAGGTGGGTGAGTTTAGTGTCGTCTAGTGAAACAGTTGACATGACGCCATAACATGGAGGCCTTTACTTTTGGAGGATTCTAACCGCAGGCCTAAGGATTGAGGGACAGATAGCTCGGTGAAAACAAACATTGCCATTTGTGGAATTCTTTTCACACCACATGCTGATAAGCACTCTTACCTGGCGCCAGGTGTGGGCAAACCTTTACTCTGCTGGGAACTTAGTGTCTAGGAGTTAACATTTGGCCTGCACTATCATACAGAGAAAGCCTGGGTCTCGATAATCAATCAATCCCGACTTGATATTGGTCATGTGGTTCACCAATTTGATTTATTCTACATCGTGAATGCATACATATCTCACCTTCATTCGATTACACACTTGGTCTGCTGCTTGTATCGTCACTGAGGGATAACGGGGGTTTTGGCTCCACTCCGTTCCATAATAACACATCATTTAGTGTTTTTATACAATAATACATATAACCTAATATAAATAAATAATGATATATGAGTATTATGTTCTACCAAAGAAAGCAATAAAATCAGTGGCGTTCTACTGTACCAGCTATAAACATTCTTATCATCAAGTATAATATTATGCATATATTATAATGAAAATGATACTGGCGTATAATGGAGGAAGAAACTGAAGGTTTCCCTCGAGCATGTGGATAGGAGAGGCCCCAATTCCTCACATCAGACTGCAAACAGTACTTTTGCATAAATTGTCCACTGCTAGGATTCCCAATATTCCATATAGTCCACTGTTAGGATTCTCAATATTCCATATAGACCACTGCTAGGATTCCCAATATTCCATATAGACCACTGCTAGGATTCCCAATATTCCATATAGACCACTGTTAGGATTCCCAATATTCCACATAGTCCACTGTTACGATTCCCAATATTCCATATAGACCACTGCTAGGATTCCCAATATTCCATATACACCACTGTTAGGATTCCCAATATTCCATATAGTCCACTGCTAGGATTCCCAATATTCCATATAGACCACTGCTAGAATTCCCAATATTCCACATAGTCCACTGTTACGATTCCCAATATTCCATATAGACCACTGCTAGGATTCCCAATATTCCATAGAGACCACTGTTAGGATTCCCAATATTCCATACAGACCAATGTTAGGATTCCCAATATTCCATATCGACCACTGCTAGGATTCCAAATATTCCATAGAGACCACTGCTAGGATTCCCAATATTCCATATAGACCACTGCTAGGATTCCCAATATTCCATATAGACCACTGCTAGGATTCCCAATATTCCATATAGACCACTGCTCGGATTCCCAATATTCCATATAGTCCACTGCTAGGATTCCCAATATTCCAAATAGACCACTGCTAGGATTTCCAATATTCCATATAGACCACTGCTATGATTCCCAATATTCCATATAGACCACTGCTAGGATTCCCAATATTCCATACAGACCACTGTTAGGATTCCCAATATCCATATAGACCACTGCTAGGATTCTCAATATTCCATATAGACCACTGTTAGGATTCCCAATATTCCATATAGACCACTGCTAGGATTCCCAATATTCCATATAGACCACTGCTAGTATTCCCAATATTCCAAATAGACCACTGTTAGGATTCCCAATATTCCATATAGACCACTGCTAGGATTCCCAATATTCCATATAGACCACTGCTAGGATTCCCAATATTCCATATAGACCACTGCTAGGATTCCCAATATTCCATAGAGACCACTGCTAGGATTCCCAATATTCCATATAGACCACTGCTAGGATTCCCAATATTCCATACAGACCACTGTTAGGATTTCCAATATTCCATATAGACCACTGTTAGGATTCCCAATATTCCATACAGACCACTGCTAGGATTCCCAATATTCCATATAGACCACTGTTATGTTTCCCAATATTCCATATAGACCACTGCTAGGATTCCCAATATTCCATATAGACCACTGCTAGGATTTCCAATATTCCATATAGACCACTGTTAGGATTCCCAATATTCCATACAAACCACTGCTAGGATTCCCAATATTCCATACAGACCACTGTTAGGATTCCCAATATTCCATACATACCACTGCTAGGATTCCCAATATTCCATACAGACCACTGTTAGGATTCCCAATATTCCAAACAGACCACTGTTAGGATTCCCAATATTCCATATAGACCACTGCTAGGATTCCCAATATTCCATATCGACCACTGCGAGGATTCCCAATATTCCACATAGACCAATGTTAGGATTCCCAATATTCCATACAGACCACTGCTAGGATTCCTAATATTCCATATAGTCCACTGCTGGGATTCCCAATATTCCATATAGACCACTGCTAGGATTCCCAATATTCCATACAGACCACTGTTAGGATTTCCAATATTCCATATAGACCACTGTTAGGATTCCCAATATTCCATACAGACCACTGCTAGGATTCCCAATATTCCATATAGACCACTGTTATGTTTCCCAATATTCCATATAGACCACTGCTAGGATTCCCAATATTCCATATAGACCACTGCTAGGATTTCCAATATTCCATATAGACCAATGTTAGGATTTCCAATATTCCACATAGTCCACTGTTAGGATTCCCAATATTCCACAAAGACCAATGTTAGGATTCCCAATATTCCACATAGTCCACTGTTAGGATTCCCAATATTCCATACAAACCACTGCTAGGATTCCCAATATTCCATATAGACCACTGTTAGGATTCCCAATATTCCATACAAACCACTGCTAGGATTCCCAATATTCCATACAGACCACTGTTAGGATTCCCAATATTCCATACATACCACTGCTAGGATTCCCAATATTCCATACAGACCACTGTTAGGATTCCCAATATTCCAAACAGACCACTGTTAGGATTCCCAATATTCCATATAGACCACTGCTAGGATTCCCAATATTCCATATCGACCACTGCGAGGATTCCCAATATTCCACATAGACCAATGTTAGGATTCCCAATATTCCATACAGACCACTGCTAGGATTCCTAATATTCCATATAGTCCACTGCTGGGATTTCCAATATTCCATATAGACCACTGTTAGGATTCACAATAATCCACATAGACCAATGTTAGGATTTCCAATATTCCACATAGTCCACTGTTAGGATTCCCAATATTCCACATAGTCCACTGCTGGGATTCCCAATATTCCATAGAGACCACTGCTAGGATTCCCAATATTCCACATAGTCCACTGTTAGGATTCCCAATATTCCACACAGACCAATGTTAGGATTCCCAATATTCCTCATAGTCCACTGTTAGGATTCCCAATATTCCACATAGACCAATGTTAGGATTCCCAATATTCCACATAGTCCACTGTTAGGATTCCCAATATTCCATATAGACCACTGTTAGGATTCCCAATATTCCATAGAGACCACTGCTAGGATTCCCAATATTCCACATAGTCCACTGTGAGGATTCCCAATATTCCACATGGACCAATGTTAGGATTCCCAATATTCCACATAGACCACTGTTAGGATTCCTAATATTCCACATAGACCAATGTTAGGATTCCCAATATTCCATATAGACCACTGCTAGGATTCCCAGTATTCCATATAGACCACTGCTAGGATTCCCAATATTCCATATAGACCACTGTTAGGATTCCCAATATTCCACATCGACCAATGTTAGGATTCCCAATATTCCATATAGACCACTGTTAGGATTCCCAATATTCCACATAGACCACTGTTAGGATTCCCAATATTCCATATGGACCACTGTTAGGATTCCCAATATTCCACATATTCCACTGTTAGGATTCCCAATATTCCATATAGACCACTGTTAGGATTCCCAATATTCCACATGGACCAATGTTAGGATTCCCAATATTCCATATAGACCAGTGCTAGGATTCCCAATATTCCATATAGACCACTGTTAGGATTCCCAATATTCCACATGGACCAATGTTAGGATTCCCAATATTCCACATAGACCAATGTTAGGATTCCCAATATTCCACAGAGACCAATGTTAGGATTTCCAATATTCCACATCGACCAATGTAAGGATTCCCAATATTCCATATGGACCAATGTTAGGATTTCCAATATTCCACATAGTCCACTGCTAGTATTCCCAATATTATACATAGTCCAATGATGGTATTCCCAATATTCCACATAGACCAATGTTAGGATTTCCAATATTCCACATAGTCCACTGCAATGATTCCCAATATTATACAAAGTCCTTTGCTGTGATTCCCAATATTCCACATAGCCCATTGCTATGTTCCCAATATTCCACATAGTCCATTGCTATGATTCCCAATATTATACAGAGTCCACTGCTCGTATTCCCAATATTATACATAGACCATTGCTATGATTCCCAATATTCCACATAGTCCACTGCTATGATTCCCAATATTCCACATAGTCCATTGCTATGATTCCCAATATTCCACAAAGTCCATTGCTATGATTCCCAATATTCCACATAGTCCATTGCTATGATTCCCAATATTCCACATAGACCATTGCTATGATTCCCAATATTCCACATAGTCCATTGCTATGATTCCCAATATTCCACATCGTCCACTGCTATGATTCCCAATATTCCACATAGTCCATTGCTATGATTCCCAATATTCCACATCGTCCACTGCATGATTTCCAATATTCCACATAGTCCATTGCTATGATTCCCAATATTCCACATCGTCCACTGCTATGATTCCCAATATTCCACATAGTCCATTGCTATGATTCCCAATATTCCACATTGTCCACTGCTATGATTCCCAATATTATACATGGTCCACTGATATATTAATTTAGTCCAATATTCTATGTATTCCAATATTCCATACAATTACACATTCGTCACAACAATCCCCACAGCAGTGTCACACTCATAAAACACACACGGATGTGTGGAACGACAATCAGCTTACAACACCCTCTTATAATATGAGATCACTTGCAAGGAACTTCACTGCAGGAGGAGGCTATGCAGCAGTCCCATCACAGTATGTGCAATGGCTGCCAACTTATGGTTGTAAAGCATCACCTTTCATCACCTGTAAAAAGCAGCGCGTATCATTTTTAATCTTTGGTATGACTCGGTCATGTTTCGAATCACCGACCTCACAGACTTGGAGCTGACGCTCTAACCACTATAACACTATCTGGTTACACTCGGCTTATGCGGCTTCTTCTTCTTCTTGCAAGAATTTTGGCAAAAGTACAAATAACAAAAGCAACACATTTTGTAACCACAGAGTTCATAGAACACCTTACCCTGCACTGTCCTAAGAAAGGACATGGGCGGGGTCTAAGCACGACAAATTTGATTGGTCGACGACGTAAGATTCTGTAATATTTTGTCCAAGCCCGACTAAACGGATGGGTTTCGAAAGTGGGAAGAAGGTAATTTGTGTTCTACATTGTTGAAGTATATAATTCAATTGCAATAAAATAAAGATTGTAAAGGTTGGAGAAAAAAATATTCTGGAAGTTTACCGCCATTGATGCAGCATCTTTTACATCACCTTATCTAACACGTTCCATTATTTATTCGTACCTGTTGCTTGTGTCCTTTATGACATCCTTATAAACAGTACGTTTCCTGTTTAAAATGATTTTCAATTTGTTTCTCTGCCAGACTGTCAGATTGAATATAAATATTATCTCACTGCTTTCTGCGCATACACGATTGGGACAAATTCAGAGACAAAGTACGGTTAAACTACAGGTTCGTTTTCCGATTCATGTTCAAAATATAACGTTCAATTTCATTAAGCTGTTCCGAAATCATAAACATGTTTGCAGACAGACAGACAGACAGACAAGTCTGTCTATTGCTTAACCCTACTTTTTGCTTGGTGTGCGTGTGGTAATGAAGGTAACTTAACATGGTGTGCCTTTTCAGGTGTTTACCCAAATACACAAAACTCGAATGTGAGACTCGTCACGCTCTAATGTGTGTGTCTTGTCCATGCGCCATGGTCCCGCTAATCACAATGTTCATCTCCATGTTCACAGATGCCAGATTCCCTGATGAAGGCAGTTTGGAGTTGATTTTCTCACCGGATCCTGATAAACCCCCGGGTATGTATTGGTGTTTTTTTTTGTTTGTTTGTTTTTTGTATACAAGATCGAGGCTCGTGTAAGAGCTAACATTAATCACAAAAGGACAAACTGACACATAAAACATAAGATAAAGGGAGTGGGAGACTAGATGGGGAAAGAGAGGGAAGCACACAAGTACAACATTTGAGAGCAGGGACATCGGGAGATCTGTGGGAGAGAGAGGGCTTGGGGGGAGGAGGCACGGGAAGGGGGGTGGGGGGTGGGAGAGGTATAAAACACATGGACACTGCTAGGACTTCCAGGAAAGAAGTCGGAATTTCAAAAAATTGGATCTGGGGTGAATTAACTGGGGTAGAAAGATCAAGGTTTTGGATGGGGGAAGACAAGAGATGGTGGTTAACAACTGTTTTAAAGACCTGGAGGGAGGAGTGGGATTGAAGAGAGTGAGGGAGTTTGTTCCAGAGGCGGGAGAAAAGAGGAATGAAAGAGTGAAGGTGAGCAGAGAGTCTTGATTTTGGCAGTTTAACCAGAAGAGGGTTGCTGGCAGATCTTGTGCGACCTGTAGGAATATTTGGGGGACAGAGCACAGATAGAGCTGGGGGAGCAAGGCCGGATAGGAGTCGGTAAAAGACAGAAAGACCACCAACCTACCTGCGGTGAGCGAGTGAAAGGCCCTCGTAGATAGATTCATCACGGGAGATTCCAATGATTCTGAACGCTTTGGTTTCAACAGCGTGAAGACGAGCTAGGTGTGAGGCAGGAGCACCAGCCCAGAGGGGAGAGCAGTATTCCATTGAGCTGCGGATGAAAGCCTTGTATGTGGTGACGAGCTCAGGTATGCCAAGGAAGGACTTCGCACGACAGAGGATGCCCAGTCGGCGACTGGCTTTGGAGGCCAGCTTGGAAATGTGGTTTTCCCAGGAAAGATCATGGCAGATAGTGAGACACAAAAGCTTGAGTGACAGAACTTCTTGGAGAGGATTGTTCAGAAAGTAGATGGGAGGATTGTCCAGTCGGTCTTTTCGGAGAGACATAGTAAGACATGTTTCTGATACTAACTGCTATTGCATACCTAAGACATCATCAAACCTGGATATGTGCTTGAATATATCACAGACCTGAATATGTTTACCTTCTAAGGTGAATGGATAGATTTGAAAGATTATCCCACGGTTTTTCTAGAAATTATTTTTCTTTCATTCCACCAACTATTCCAATGTTTCGCAGCCCGCGTCATAAATTGGCATCTGGAAGCATCCAAATTCCATGAACAAGCTCTTGGGATCACTGTGGAATCTCTTCGCTCTTTCATTGACGTTTCCTTAGCAATATCTTAATCCTGAGTGCAGGATTTTGGGATCGAAATCAATTTTCATGGATCTTTACCCTGTGCTATATTCACTTGCACATCCCAGTGGTGACAACGGCCAGGGTGGTTGGCTTTGGGTCAAACCGACCCGAGATCAAAGTAACACCCGGCTCGACTTGGCTTGTCTTTTGAGGTCAGGAAACGATTACCAGTTTGCTTGGGGTAAGAGATCAGAAATAGTATATTTAGGGTGGGCAGCAGTGCATACCCCAAATACCAAAATGGCCGAAAAAGGGGATGCATTGTGACATCACCAACAAGCTATTATATTGGCCAATGACGTTGAGTATCATCACCATGCCATTACACTAGAATAAGTGCTTGTAAATGTCAATGTGTTGGTACTAACAATCATTGGCTACAAATAGGTATGATACCTGGTTTCCCAAAAGCCAAACGTGTTCCCTACTTTAAATAAAGTACGAGAGGGAGTGGACAAAATTTAATGATCGAAGAACCCTTTGAATTACGAATGAACCACTTTGGAATGTACCTTCTGATTCCGATGTACCGTAGTCTCGTGCAGAGCGTAGGTGCTGCTGAAGCAGTTTCTTGGCAAGAGTTATACTGGGTGGTTTGCCATTGCCTTCCCAGCAGTAGTTAGGGCAAAAAATTAGAATTTGACCAAGGTGATAGCGATAACTCGCCTACTCTTTGCAAAAGACACTGCGGGAGGTCTTTATTGCCCAACAACTAAGGCCGGCAGATAGGACACCCAGCTTAACATCCATCGGAGGGACATCGGAGGCACATTGATGAATCACCCTGCCTGTGAATCACCTGGATGGTAGTTTATAGGTAGGTCGGGATTTGATTTGAGGTGAGTGCTCGTACCTCTATAGTCTAGGTCTAGGACATCTTGCCAACCTGCGCTTTACCTTACGAATGCATAATCTGATCCAAACATTATTTTCCCCAAGAAAACTGAATTCCAAAAAACGAAACTTGTGATGAAATTATGATCGATTTCCGATCTCATCCATCGTGATGAAAACACGTGATTTAGTAAAAAAAAAAAAAAAAAAAAAAAGAAGACGTGGGTCGTGGGTCATATGTTCAATTATTTTTTATAAAACTTCCAAAAACAATTTTCTCGCTAAGGACATAATTTTCCTAAAATAAGACAAGTTTCCCTGAAACAACAAAACTATGAGAAAAAACTTCTTTCGTGATTTTCAACTTTCAAGAGACTTTTGTTGTTATTTTAAGAAACTATTTTGTTCCTAAGAAAACAACTTTTTGGCAGGGAATACCTTGGCTCTGATGAGTTGAGACACATTGGACACTGATATGAAATGGATGACATCCTTCTGAGACATTTTCACGAGTTACATTTTAATGAATCATTCCCTAGGCGTTAGTTGTAAAGTTTCTGAATCGCCCATTTGATAAACATCTGAATATGTTTAACCCGCCCCACATCTATCTACATGGCTCATCCAAGTTATGTTGTTGAAAGTTTACTTGCTCGTTCATTCAGCATTGCAAGTGTCACCGTGAATGTACTCACCGATTACCTCTTGTTTCCCTTTCACTGCTACAGATACAAAGATTTTTGGCAATAACCCTGGGATTCGTGTAAACAACGGGAAATCAGACCCGATAGTACGCTGGGATTCGTACCTGGACTTCAGCACCACAGGAATGCAGAGTACCAGCGGTGAGTGGACGTATGTTTGGGTGTGTTTGTGTGTGTGTGTGTGTTTGTTTGTGTGTGTGTGTGTGTGTGTGTGTGTGTGTTTGTTTGTGTGTTTGTTTGTGTGTGTGTGTGTGTGTGTGTGTATGTATGTGTGTGTGTGTGTATGTGTGTTTGTTTGTTTGTGTGTGTGTGTGTGTGTGCTTGTGTGTGTGTGTTTGTGTGTGCTTGTGTCTGTGTGTGTTTGTGTGTGCATGCATGGGTGTTTGTGTGTGCCTGTGTGTGCGTGCATGTGAGTTTGTGTGCGCATGCATGTGTGTTTGTGTGTTCTGTATGTGTGCATGTGTTTGTATGTTTGTGTGTGCATGTGCGTGCGTGTCTGTGTGTGTTTTTGTGTGCATGTGCGTGTGTGTGCGTGTTTGTGTGTGTGTGGTGTGTGTGTTGTGTGTGTGTGTGTGTGTGTGTGTGTGTGTGTGTGTGTGTGTGTGTGTGTGTGTGTGTGTGTATGTGTTATTATAACGTGTTACTATGACATGTTATTGTGCATTTGCACGTCTAAGTGAAGCACTTTCAACCTCTTCTGAAGGTTACCTGTCAGCTGCACCTTATCCCGATCGAGACTTGTCTTAATCTTAACGAGACCTATCAGCAGATCGAGACAGGGAGAGTGGAGAGAGTTGGCACACATAGGGAGTGAACTGGTGTGGTGAAGGACTGAAAGGCGGACGGATAGTTTAGTTTGGAGACATTCCAGATAACACTTGTTTGTACAAGCGAGTGAACTGGACCTCGTGTAGGCATCCGCCCTTGGCGGTGATTGGAGGGCCCAGTTTGCACCTGGGGTGCCTGCGTCGTCTTGGGTGGAGTTGCACGCAGGTTATTTACCTTCCCCAGCAGCCCTGCCATTTCAAGGTGCATCGTATTCTTTGTCCTCCCACTGGAAAAGTTTACTCCTATTTGTTTTCATCATGCAACCGCGTTGCTGGTTATCTGTAAGTAACTTTGTGAAGTTTTTAAAGTTCATGCGCAACTTCAATGTGGTGCTCTTTGTTGTGGTAGCTGAAGCAGATGTTTCGGGGTGTTTGGAAAAGTGTTTTGTTAACTTTCGACAATTTTTAGTATAAAAACACAAGAAGTGAAAGATGATATATTTGTGTAAAAACATCCGCTATTTAATCTGTTTATTAAATAACTCATTGCTGAGTTGCGAATCGTGTGTATGAATCAGACAGACTCCGCTGTTAATGTTTACAACATCAAGATGTTTATACTGTCTGTTTTTTTATTTATTTCCTGGTATTGAAAGAATTTTGTGCTTTCTTGTGTAAACTCGTCAGCTCGGCCAAATATGTGAACAGATCGTAAGGACTGTCTGCTTCGGGTTTTGGGATTTATCTCGAAACATATTTGGCCCGCGATGGGGCATCAGCCCGACTAGGGACTTGGATTTTGGGTACTGTCCATGCATCTGTCCTGAGCCTCAACTCGAAATAGACCAGAGGCTTCACACAAAAAAAGACCAGAGGCTTCACTCAAAAAAGACCGGAGACTCGACTCGAAAAAGAACTGAGCCTCGACTCGAAAAAGAACTGAGCCTCGACTCGAAAAAGAACTGAGCCTCGACTCGAAAAAGACTGGAGCCTCGACTCGAAAAAGCCCTAAAGCTTGACTCAAAATAGACCTGAGGCTTGACTCGAAAAAGACCTGAGGCTTGACTCGAAAAAGACCTGAGGCTTGACTCGAAAAAGACCTGAGGCTTGACTCGAAAAAGACCTGAGGCTTGACTCGAAAAAGACCTGAGGCTTGACTCGAAAAAGACCTGAGGCTTGACTTGAAAAAGACCTGAGGCTTGACTCTAAAAAGACTGAAGCCTCAACTCGAAAAAGACCTGAGGCTTGACTCGTAAAAGACCTGAGGCTTGACTCGAAAAAGACCTGAGGCTTGACTCGAAAAAGACCTGAGGCTTGACTCGAAAAAGCCCTGAGGCTTGACTCGAAAAAGACCTGAGGCTTGACTCGAAAAAGACCTGAGGCTTGACTCGAAAAAGACCTGAGGCTTGACTCGAAAAAGACCTGAGGCTTGACTCGAAAAGGACCTGAGGCTTGACTCGAAAAAGACCTGAGGCTTGACTCGAAAAAGACCTGAGGCTTGACTCGAAAAAGACCTGAGGCTTGACTCGAAAAAGACCTGAGGCTTGACTCTAAAGAGACTGAAGCCTCGACTCGAAAAAGACCTGAGGCTTGACTCGAAAAAGACCTGAGGCTTGACTCGAAAAAGACCTGAGGCTTGACTCGAAAAAGACCAGAGGCTTGACTCGAAAAAGACCTGAGGCTTGACTCGAAAAAGACCAGAGGCTTGACTCGAAAAAGACCAGAGGCTTGACTCGAAAAAGACCAGAGGCTTGACTCGAAAAAGACCAGAGGCTTGACTCGAAAAAGACCTGAGGCTTGACTCGAAAAAGACCTGAGGCTTGACTCGAAAAAGACCTGAGGCTTGACTCGAAAAAGACTGGAGCCTCGACTCGAAAATGACCTGAGGCTCGACTTGGTAAATCAGCAAAAAATAGAGGATTTTCCAGAAAGTTAAAGAGATCATTGATGAACATTAGGAATAGGACTAGGCCCATAACACATTTTATTTATATATTTCACCATTCCACTACCTATTTACCACCTCAAATTATTTTATTTATTTATTTATGTACACTTTACCATCCCCACTACTCACATACAACTGCTATTTATTTATTTATTTATGTACGCTTTACCATCCCCACTACTCACATACAATTCTGCTATTTATTTATTTATTTATTTATGTACGCTTTACCATCCCCACTA
Source organism: Myxine glutinosa (assembly GCF_964187855.1). Taxonomy (NCBI): domain Eukaryota; kingdom Metazoa; phylum Chordata; class Myxini; order Myxiniformes; family Myxinidae; genus Myxine; species Myxine glutinosa. The sequence continues at coordinate 150,073,435 of NC_136266.1, forward strand.
CTCACATACAATTCTGCTATTTATTAATTTATTTATGTACACTTTACCATCCCCACTACTCACATACAATACTGCTATTTATTTATTTATGTACGCTTTACCATCCCCACTACTCACATACAATTCTGCTATTTATTTATTTATTTATGTACGCTTTACCATCCCCACTACTCACATACAACTGCTATTTATTTATTTATTTATGTACGATTTACCATCCCCACAACTCACATACAATTCTGCTATTTATTTATTTATTTATGTACGCTTTACCATCCCCACTACTCACATACAACTGCTATTTATTTATTTATTTATGTACACTTTACCATCCCCACTACTCACATACAATACTGCTATTTATTTAATTATTTATGTACGATTTACCATCCCCACTACTCACATACAATTCTGCTATTTATTTATTTATTTATTTATGTACGCTTTACCATCCCCCACTACTCACATACAACTGCTATTTATTTATTTATTGATGTACACTTTACCATCCCCACTACTCACATACAACTGCTATTTATTTATTTATTTATGTACGATTTACCCTCCACACTACTCACATACAACTGCTATTTATTTATTTATTGATGTACACTTTACCATCCCCACTACTCACATACAACTGCTATTTATTTATTTATTTATTTATGTACGCTTTACCATCCCCACTACTCACATACAACTGCTATTTATTTATTTATTTATGTACGATTTACCATCCCTACTACTCACATACAATTCTGCTATTTATTTATTTATTTATTTATGTACGCTTTACCATCCCCCACTACTCACATACAACTGCTATTTATTTATTTATTGATGTACACTTTACCATCCCCACCACTCACATACAACTGCTATTTATTTATTTATTTATGTACGATTTACCCTCCC